>NC_041228.1:8313036-8358591 GCF_002837175.3 Physeter macrocephalus
GGGGCGGGGGTAGGAGCGCGGAGGAGGGAGGAGGCGGCGGCGGCGGCGCGTGTGGCGGGCGGGAGGGCGGCTGGCACCCGGCTTGTAAATAAACTGCGATGCTGTCTCGGGCTCGCCGGCCCGGGTGCCGCCGCCGCCGCCGCCGCCCCGGAGCGTCGGTGCCGGGCTCCCGCCGCCGCGCGCCCTAGCGCCCCCGCGCCAGCCTCGCGTGCCCTCGCCCGCCCCTCGCAGCCCGCGGCCCGCGCCCCCCGGTGTCCCGCGGCTGACCCACGCGGGATGTGACCCCTCCCCCCTGCCCCCCGGGGCCCCGCCTTAGCCTGCTTTTGGAGGGGGGGGGTGGGGAGGGGCGCGCGGATCATGGCATTGGAGTTCCCGGGCTCGCCGCCGCCGCCGCCGCCTCTTCCACGCACCCCGAGCGCCCCTTCTTCCCGGAGCAGCTGCGGAGAAGGCGAAGCGGCCGGCGGGGGCGAGGCCGATGGGGCTCAAGGCGCGCAGGGCGGCGGGGGCGGCTGGCGGCGGCGGCGACGGGGGCGGCGGCGGCGGCGGCGGGGCCCCTAACCCGGCCGGAGGGGACGCGGCGGCGGCGGCGGCGGGCGACGAGGAGCGGAAAGTGGGGCTGGCGCCGGGCGACGTGGAGCAAGTCACCTTGGCGCTCGGGGCCGGAGCTGACAAAGACGGGACCCTGCTGCTGGAGGGCGGCGGCCGCGACGAGGGACTGCGGAGGACCCCGCAGGGCATCGGGCTCCTGGCCAAGACCCCCCTGAGCCGCCCTGTCAAGAGGAACAACGCCAAGTACCGACGCATCCAAACTTTGATCTACGACGCCCTCGAGAGACCACGGGGCTGGGCGCTGCTCTACCACGCGCTCGTGTGAGTACCGGGCCGCTCGGGGCGCCCCTCGGAGGCGGCGTGTGGCTGGGGGTTCGGGGGGGGGCTGGAGCTGGGGACGGCTCTGAGGCTTCAAAGTCCAGGGGCGCCCGTCCGCCGAATTGGAGACCAGCCTGCCCTGTGCTGTGTAGGTGTGTGTGCGTGTCTGTGAACCACTCTCTGGGTGTTGGACACCAGGGCTTGAAAGGTCCAAGCGTGGCTCCTCAGCTGATTTGGAGACCGCTTTGGCCTGTGTGTGTGCGCGCGGGTGCGCAGTTATGGCACCTTCTCCGGATGTTGGTATCCAAGCTTAAAAGAATTCTGTGGTTTTTCTAATTAACGAGGAGGTCGAACGGGATAAAGCGGATCTTCCCATGCGCTATGTGGCTCTGCTCGGGGTGGGTCCCTTCTACTTGGGGTCGCTGCTGACTTTAAATGATGCATCCTGGAGTTGGGGATGGGAGTGGTACACTACCCACAGTGGGGTGTGCGTGTGTGTGTGTGTGTGTGTGTATGAGCGCGGGTGTCGATGGCTTGCTTGTGCTACATTAAGACTCCATTCTCTCTCGTATGGAAAGGAACGTGGTTTGCTCCAGTTGGGGACTTGGACTGGCCAAAATGCATGTTTGGGGATTCTTTTTAGGGAAGTTAATGAGAGAGAGAGGGATGGGGGGGGGAGATTGATTGTGATTCTCAGGCTCTAAGCCTAGACTGCGGGGTGAGGGCTTAACAGTGCCAGTAGGTGGGGGCCAGGGATAATTTTGGCTGAAACATCTCCATAATTCGGTCCTAATATCCCCTCAGCTGCTTGCCTTTCTCTTGCTTTGGCTGGGCGAGGGCAGCCGGAGTGTGAAGGGGCCTGGGCTGAAGGTTTGCCCCCTGGAAGGAGTCCCCTTCTAGTCAGGATGTAAATGCGGGGTGGGAAGGCAGATGGAACTCCTTCTCCTGACACTCTGGCTAGAAAAGCCTGCTGTATTGGGGGAGAGGGCGAAGATGGTAGTGGTGGCTCCTCTCCAGGAGGGGAAATCACAGCTGGCAGCACGCACCTCAGGGCTGGCAGGGCACTTCCAGGTACCCCTTGCTTCCTGTCTGTGGCTTAGTCATCCTGATGGCTGCTTCTTAGGAGGCTGTACCGTTACCAGAGTTTTGGCGGGCAATCGGCCAAGACCTTGACCCTTCTTGTGCCTTTAGCAATGGATATTCCTCTCTGACCTTCTCCAATTGACCCATGACCGACGTGGTGGGAAGGAGTTCGGGGAGCCTTGGAGTTAAACACTACCTGCCAATCTTCCTTGGTTGGAAAAGCTTTTCCAGCTTTGGCCACCAGGTGGAGGCGTCTGCCCAGGACCTCAGGCTTGGCAACAGGTTTCATCAGAGAGGTTACCGAAGCCTGGAAAGGGTGCCTTCCGGAAACTGAGGAACTAAGGACGTCCAGCCAGGAACATGGGTTTTGGGGGGGTGGGGGTGGAGGGGGGCGGTCCAGCCTTTGGCATTCATGTCTGCGTGTGTTTGCAGGTGTTAGTGAATGGACAGAAGGGTTAGCGATTGTTGCTCTTCCATTTGCTTTCTTCAGGTGGTACAAAGGGATTGAAAGATATTCGTCTCTGTCTCTAGTGCTGTATTTAGTTAAATTGAACTGAAGATAATACTGGAATATGCGATAATAAAAAAGGCACACGAATTATTTGAGTGCACACAAACATACACAGCCTCACATGTCCTTTTGCACATAAATGGTGTTCAGTACGTGTTGACTGACTTCCGAACCTGGGGTCCCACTGGAGTTTGTGGGCTCCCTCTTTCTTCTCCTCCCACCTTTCCCAGCCAGCGCTCCAGCCCTGTCTTGCCCAGTCTGGGGAAGGGATAGGTAAGGCCTCAATGTTATCCTTCTCTAGAATTATTCCATCACCTGGAAGCAGGTTTGGGAATGCCAAAATCTGTATGTAGCCTCAGTTTCCCAGAGAGGATCCAGGAAAATTTCAAACCATGGAAGGAGAAAGGCACTTTCACACATGCAAATCATTTATTTCATTTCATTCTTACCATGACTCTCTGATGTGGGAATTGTTCCCTACATTTGATAGGTGAAGATATGAAAACTAAAACAGATAGCGCCACTTGTCCAGGATCCCATAGCTGGAGCTCACATATGAATGCAGTGGGCCATCACTTGTTTTGGGGCCAGGATTCCAGTTCTGACCCTCTGCCAACAATTGCGGGACTCTGGGTATTTTACCAGGCACCCCTGGATGCCCCTCACCCCATTGGTAACAGAGGACTCTTAGTCCCGCCTCTGTCTCCCCTTCATAGCTCACAGTTGGCAAATGGCTGGGAATGGAGTTTGGAATCAAAGCAGGGGCTGCTCAGAACCCAGGGAACCACAGTGTTAGGGAAACGGGACATGGCCTGGGGTGGCTCGCGGTATTGGGATTCTGATTAACTGGGCGTTAGACGGGAAAACCCATTGGGCTGGGTTTGAGCTCCTGATATTGAAACTTACCTCGTTAGTGGAGGCATTGTACATCCTTCCTCCAGCTGAGGAGGAAGTCCGGTCAAGTGAACAAAACCATACCTTCCATTGATGATTCAGGATTTTGCAAGCACTGAAATGCGTGCTTCCGAGAGCCATTATCCTTTTCTGGGCTGTGGTTAATGGCAGAAGGCGGGCCAGGAATTTGGGCTGACCGTGGGCTCACAGGCTAGTGCACGCTTTTTAAAAAAAAATGAACCGGACCCATGAGATGTGATTTTTTCCTTCTCTCCCAAAAGCAGGATACAGCAAATGTGAGAATCAAAGACTGCCCCCATCCGCCCCCAGCCCCCCGCCCCGCTCCCTTCGCCTTGAATGCCCATCCCTTGCTTTCTCCTGGCTACTCACTTTCCCCTTGGCCGAGTTCTCATGTCAGCTCCTCTGGGAGGCTTTTCCCCGCCCCTCCAGCTGAGCTAGAAGTGCCCCCTCCTCGGCAGCATCCCCAGTCACGGGACTTTGCCCTGGACTGGTCTGCTTGCTCATCTCCCCCCGCAGAACTGAGAACTACTTTGAGGAAGGGCTGTGTTGTGTCTTAGCCACCTCAGTCCCCAGCAGGCTTCTGGGCTCCGGGTAGTCACCCAGTAAGCATTTGCTGAATGGATGAGTGAACGCATACTCTCAGGTTCACCCAGACTTTGTTCTGCGTGGTTTTCCTATTCTCAGAACAATAATAAGTAGTCAGCATTACGGAACGTTATTGATGAGAAGAGCTCTCAGAAGTCTTACAGTGGACAATAGGGGAGAGGTGGGAGACCACGCTGTGACCCTAGTAAGGCTGATCACTTCTCTGTATCTTTAGCTGCATGTCTGAAAAGGATTCTGATGCTGTAGAAAAGGGGCTGGACTTGAAGTTCACATCTGGACTCTGCCTTCAGTCTCTGTGACTTTGCATGAGCCAAGTTGGGGAGGATCTGTAAGTTGAGGATGATAACCACCCATCATAGGGTCGTTTTTAGGCTTAAAGAAAGTAGTGTATATGAATGAAATTAGTCCAGTATTAGGCACGAAGTGTTTCCTAGTTGATTCTGAAATAGGGTCTCCTTAAAAGTCATACACACCTGCCGCTGTGGCTGTCCTGAGGCTGTCTGGGGACTCCCCCTTCCTAGCCTGTTAGTGGGAAGATGCTGGCTTCATCTTGGCATTATTGCTGGACTGACCACCCTACGAGCATTCCACTACCCTGACCACCTCTCCGTGGCCAGTTGGGTATGATCAGTCGATCACCTGTTGACCCACCAAGGGGAAATGATCACAAGAGATGCACGCTGATTGCATTCTCAGGTGGACTGGCCCCTGGAACGTCGGGCAGGCAAGGCTGAGAGGTGGGGCGCAAGGACCCAGCAGCTGCTCTGGAAGGTAAAGGGCCTGGCTGGTGGACCTAGCATATTGACTAAAGGAGCTACAGTCCTCAAGGTGGAGGAGAGACACTGGCCTCTCACTGAGACCCCTTTGTAAAGCAGAGTCTTAGCAAGTCTTTGAAGTAAGAGAAATTCGATTTCCCAAACTTGCTTTGCCTCTTACAGCCGGTACGTTCTTGGGCAAGTTGCTGGATCTCTGAGTTTCAGTTTCTTCGTCGAAAAAATGTTATCAATATAGACTTTTATGGAGCGAAGAGCACCTTACATAGAAGAAGTGCTCGATAATAGACAGAAATTTGTGTTGTCAATGTTAGTCAATAGAAATACCTTTGCTGTGCCTGGCACTCTTCTAGACATTGGCATTATAGCAGTGAACAAAATCAAGCAAAACAAAACAGTGTAATCTCTGCCCCAATAGAACACGTATTCTAATAATACCTTTTTTTTATTGGGGTATAGTTGCTTTACAATGTTGTGTTAGTTTCTGTGGTACAACGAAGTGAATCAGCTATACGTATACATATATCCCCTCCCTCTAATAATACCTTAATGATATTAAACATCATCTACTAATAGCATTAGTATGAACAGAAATCTCAGAGTTTGGCCATCTGGTCAACTTCCCAGCCCAGGCGTAAGGAATCCCTTGAACTGCATCTCAGCCAGTGCTACAACTTGTAATTCATTACGGAAGGGATGGACCGCTGGATTCAGTTCTCTCAACTATTCTGTTCTCTGACTCTGTTCATCCCATTCTCTTCCTTTTCTGCCCCCATGTATCTTATTCTTTCTCATTTCCCACTAGATGTTTGTCTTCTTAACCATCTCAGTTTATCCTCACCTTTTTTCTTACCCCACTAATTTCCTCTTTGCATTCTCTTCCTCAGTTTTGTAGGTTTCCTTCTCATTGAGAACCAAGGATTTTGAAAAGCTCTCATTCTTTCTTAAATAATTTTTATTTTATTGTGGTAAGAACACTTAACATGAAATCTACCCTCAACAAATATTCAAGTGTACAATACGTTATTGTTGACTGTAGGTACAGAGCTGTACAGCCGATCTCTCCTCTTGCTTAACTGAAACTTTATGCCTGTTGGTTAGTAACTCCCTCTTTCCCCTCCCTCCAGCCCTGAGGAACCACCATTTTACTCTCTGACTCTATGGATTTGACTGTCTCAGATGCCTCATATAAGTAGGCTCCTGCAATGTTTGTCTTTCTGTGATTGGCTTATTTCACTTAGCATAATGTCCTCAAGGTTCATCTATGTTGTCACATACTGCAGAATTTCCTTCTTAAGACTGAGTAGTATTCTATTTTCTTTATCCATTCATCTGTTGATGGACATTTAGGTTGTTTCCACCTCTTGGCTAATGTGAACAGTACTTCAATGAACATGGAGGTTCTAATAGCTCTTTGATCCCGTGATAATAATATTTTGAGTAAATACTCAGAAGTGGGATTGCTGGATCACATGGTAGTTTTATGTTTAATTTTTGAGGAACTTCCATACTGTTTTCCAGCTGTACCATTTTGCATTTTCACCAACAATGTGTAAGGCTTGCAGTTTCTCTATATCCTCACCAACACTTAGGGTCTCGTTTTTTTTGTTTGTTTGTTTGTTTTAAATAATAGCCATTCTGACAGGTGTGAGGTGATCTATATTGTGTCATGCTTTCTCAGTGGTAAGAGCTTGGTCTTTGGAGTCAGACCTGGGTTTAATCCAACTTTGCTATTTCCTTGCTTTGTGACCTGGAGCAATTTGCTCAACTTCCCTGGAGTTCAGTTTATTTCTGATATGGAGATAATAACACCTACACCCCCAGGATTGTTGTGAAATTTAATCAAGGTGATGATATTAAGCACCTAAACATTGCATTGTGTTGATTTGCAACCTCAGGAGTTCCCCAGGTGAAATCTGAAATTGGTTGGGTACATGGAGGGCAAGGAGAGACCGAAGAAAGAGGCAGGCCACTCCGGATGAGTAGGTGGCGGGTTTAAGAAGCAGAGAACTTACATACGAGGCTTGTCTTGGGCAGCAAGATAGGTAGATATCCACACCCAACCTCCAGCATCTTAAAAGTTTATATAGAGGCCTTCACGGGGTTCAGGAACACTATCCGGGTGGTCTCAACAACATATGCTCACTCAAGGCTGCACCCTTGAGAATGGCTCCCACTGTGGGAACAGTGGGCAGAGTACATGCCCAGCACTGGAGGGATGAGGAGCCAGCTCACCTCACTGGTAGAGGTCTACCAGTGGTCATGACCTCTCCATGACCTCCACCACGACCTCTCCATGACCTCCTCCACGACCTCTCCATTACCTCCGCCAACACGTTGTAGACTCAAGTAAACATTTTCATCTTTGCTTCCCCTCTCAAGCGTATTTAATCTGCCTTCTTCTTGTACCCCCCTCATAAAATCCATGCCCCCTCCCCTTTCTAATAATCTCATTTGATTTTTCTTCTCATTTTATGAACTTCTGACTTCTTCCTGGCCTTCTTTCTTATGACATTTTCAAGCTGTTCAAGCAGAATGAAGAGGTCAAGTAAGGGGTGAACAACAACCCCCAACGTCAGATCTCTGCGCGGCAGTGAGGCTATATGCTGGGAATGACAATGACCACAGGTGCCCCATATTCACTTTCTAGGAAATGGGCTGGCATCGAGTGGCCCTGCGTGCCAGAAGGGAGGGTACCCAGTGTCTCTCTTTTATAAATGAATGACAGATGCTGAGATTTGCCCAGGCTCTTGAAACTACTTTGGTAGTGGAGCTCGGATCACGCAGGAGTCCTCCACCCACAAGGTGGTGCTCTCTTCACCATGTCACGGTTCTCCTCTATAGAAAACAATGTACCAGAAGAGTAACAGAGAGGGACGGAAACTCTCCCTTCCAGGGTGAGGCGCTTTAGAGCTGCATTTCTGGAAAGTTCCCAGGGGAAAAGAGTGCTGCTGGTCTGCAGACCACACTTGGAGTAAGGCTTCTCAGACTTTGATACACATGTGAATCACCTCGGCAGGAAGGCACCGTAAGAGAAATCCGGCAGACTCCACCTGAACCAAAGCCATCCAGCGTCTGTATAATGAGGCGAACTGACCCTACCTTCCTCCTGAATAGTTCAGTGGAAATTTACAACATACCTGCAGTCGTACCTGAAATGACCTGAATCTAATCATGAAGAAATAACAAAGTCAAAGTCAAATGGTGGGACATCCTGCAAGATATCTGGCGTGGTCTCTTTGGCTTTCCTGCATGTCATGAAAACAAACAAAGATGAGGATAACTGTTTCAGTTAAAGGAGGCTAAAGGCACATGACAACCAAGTGCAATGCTTGAGAATCAACAAGTGGGACTGCATCAAACTTCTGCACCACAAAAGAAGCGATCAGTCAAATGAAAAGGCAGCTATGGTAAGGGAGAAAATATTTGCAACCATGCATTTGATGTGGGGTTAATATCCAAAATACATAAAGAATTCATACAACTCAGTAACAAGAAAGCAAATAATCTGATTAAAAAATGGGCAAAGGATCTGAATAGATATTTTTCCAAGAAGATATACAAATGGCCAACAGGCACATGGAAAGGTGCCCAGCATCACTAATCATCAGGGAAATGCAAAATAAAACCACAGTGAGATATCGCCTCACACCTGTCAGAATGGCTGTCATCAAAAAGACAAGAAATAATGAGTGCTGGCAAGGATGTGGACAAAAGGGTTCCCTTATGCACTGTTGGTGGGAATGTAAACTGGTGCAGCCACTGTGGGAAAACAGTATGGAGGTCCCTCAAAAAATTAAAAATAGAACTTCCATATGGTCCAGCAATCCCAGTTCTGGATATATACTCAAAGGAGATGAAATCAGTATCTTAAAGAGCTATTTGCAGTCCCATGTTCATTGCTGTATTATTTACAATAGACTAGATTTGGAAACAGCCTGAGTGTCCATTGTTGGATGAATGGATAAAGAAAATGTGGTATATATATATATATATATATATATATATATATATATACATATGTATATATAATGGGATATTTTTCAGCCGTAGAAAAGAAGCAAATCATGCTATTTGCAACAACATGGATGAACCTTGAGGGCATTATGCTAAGAGAAATAAGTCAGAGAGACACAAGTACTATATTATCTCACTTATACAGGAATCTAAAAATATTGAACTCAGGACCAGAGATCAGATTGGTGGTTGCCAGGGGCTGGGGGGTGCAGGAAATGGATGAAGATGGTCAGGGGGTACAAACTTCCAGTTATAAGATGAATAGGTTCTGGGGATCTAATGTACAGCATGGTGACTATAGTTAAAAATAACTCTGTTGTATAATTGAAAGTTGCTAAGAGAGCAGATCCTAAAAATTCTCACCAAAAAAAAAAAATCAACTATGTGAGGTGTTGGATGTGTTTATGAACCTTATTGTGGTTATCATTTCATAATATATATGCATATTTAATCACCACATCATGTACCTTAAACTTATGCAATGTTATGTGTCAATTATATGTCAATAAAGCTGGAAAAAACACAAACAAACCAATGCAATTCATGATTCTTGATTGGATCCTGAATTTAAAAAATAAATAACAGTAAAAGATATTATTATAGGGACAATTAAGAAAATTTGAACAGGGATTCCATATGAGATGACAATATATATCCAGATTTAATTTCTTGAGTATGATAATTGCATTTCGGTTATGCAGATGAAGGTTCTTTTTTTTTTTTTAAGAGATGCGTGCTGTAATATTTAGTGGTGAAGTGTCATGATATCTGCAACTTACTTTCAAGTGGTTCAGCACACGTACAGACTCTGTAAGTGTGTGTGTATGTGTACACAATACGTACACAGGGGAAGAGGGAGAAGGAAGAAAACATGGCAAAAATATTAACACTTGGAAAATCTAGGGAAGGCTTATATATGTGTGGATTATATTACCCTTCTAATTAAAAACATTTTTAAATAAAAAGTTAAAAATACTTTCTTTTTTTTTTAAAAAAAAAGAAGACCAAACACACACAAACAGCACAGAGCACATACATGAATACAGATGAAGGCGTCACCCCAGAAACTGAGACCATTGCTCTGTGGGGTCCAGGTATCATTGTTAAGTGATTCTAACATGAAGCCAGGCCTGAAAAACCGTTGGCTGAGCTGAACGGGCTTTCTTAGATTCACGGATTCTGTATAGACCGTGCCTCAAAGTTCCTCTCCACCTTGGGGTTTTTTGTTTTTTTTAATTTAAAAAAGTTTTTTAATTAAAAAACATTTATTGAGTATAGTTGGTTTACAATGTTGTGTTAGTTTCAGATGTACAACAAACTGATTTGGTTATACATATATACGTATATATGTATATTCTTTTTCAGTTTCTTCTCCCTTATAGGTTATTACAAACTATTGAGTATAGTTCCCTGTGCTTTGTCCAGGTGATGGGAAACATCCAGGAGAAAGGTGCAGTTTAGCATGCTAAGGTCATTCATTTCAAGGCCACACGTACTGACTCAAATGCCAAGCTTCGTGCCAGGACGTTGAGGGAGATGAGCCATACCTAATTCTTTCCCTATGGAGGTGGAGACTGGAAACGACTAAATGTAAATAGCCTAGCAAATGCAGTAATAGCATGCAAATGAGGAACGCAGGCCTGCAGAATGGGGAAGGCACTGTTGTCTCCTTTGTTAAGGGAGACTTCTGCAAAGGAGGTGTAAGCAGTGGGGAGAAGATGGAGGAATTTACTGACGGTCCCATTGACGACTCATCTCCCCCTCCTACTAGGAGGACTAATAATTCAGAACGCTGAATTATTATTCTTGCACTATTTGGAGGTTCCCCCTTTCGTCCGTATTCATTTAAAAAGATTCCATCAATGTTTAAAAGGTTCCTGAATCAAGTGTGACCCTGTGGTCTTTTCCAGAGAATCAAGGTCCTGCTCTCTTTCTCTTTTTGGCTTGGGTTTCGAAGTTTTGACATTAATGAAAACAAGCTTTGGTGCATCTTTGGACCACAGAGCAGTGTGAAGGGAAGCATGGGAAAGGTCTTCAAAGTTGGATGGACTAAAACCCATTTTAGACACTGTGATATGTGGTTCTGGTGTGGGATGGCTGGAGATGGCTGTGAGTTTGTCAGAAATGCATTGGGTAAGTTGTTTGAAGATGTGTGATTCAGACACCTCCCTTGTCTCGCAGTCTGCAAGTACTTACCGTGTAGGATTGATGCAGAATCCCATGAGGCAGCGTGTGAGGAAGCACTTTGGAAAGTACAGAGGGAGTGGCATTCTGAGGTAGCATCTTCCGAAAGCTGCATGAGGAGCAGACAGGTCCCACAGTTGGGTTTTGGGTTCGGGCATTTGCCCAGGGACAGATTTGCCACGTTTCTGTCTGTGTTGCGTCACCTGAACATCACTGGGTATTTTAATCGGGAACCCATTAACGACATGACTTAGTACATGTGCTACGGGGATGTTGGCTTCCCTAGGTTGATCACCTTTCAGGAGAATGAAGAGAAAGAGGTTTGGAGATGACAAGACAACAGTCAAAGATGACAAGACTGCAGTCAATACCGAGGTTTCAGGTCACCTCTAGTTTGGAAGGTGTCATAGGATGCAAATCAGATCCCATCCAATTGTACCCTTGCTGGATGGGACTTTTCATTCTGCCACAGAAGGGACAGAGGATTTTGTTTGAAATGTTTTCTTAAGAGAACAAATTGGGTTATAACTCGGGAACAAGATTGCTTCTTGCATGTAGTTTATGAAGAACAGGAGTAAATAGTTATGCAGTTGGCTCATGGGGCATCCTGTACGTAGGCTCTGCTTGGCTTCCTCCTGAGGTGGGCTTTTCTGTCCATGCTGAAGACCTCAGGGTTTCCTCAGGATCGCCTTTTCCTCTTCTTCATCCTCCCCTCCTTCAAGAGACGTAAAATCCTTTGGACCCTGTAAGAGTATAACAGCTGAGTTGGGGCATATAAAACCAAGATATCAATAATAACCAACATTTTTACATCATTTTGTAGTTTATTATATTCCCTCTTGGGCAGTGCAACCAGGACACTTGCTTTAGGAGTATTAGCCAAATGGCTGTTACAGCAGGGCCCTTCTTACAAATTCGCCAAATCTGTTATTTCTAACTAAGCCAATGTTGTATCTGAGGAGCCTGTCCATGGAGTTTCTTTGCCATTAGATTTTTTTTGTAAACCTGCCATAGCAGTTCAAGTCCATCTCTGCCTTTCTGGATGTCTTTTGTAGGGGATGGGGTGAAATAATATCCAACATGACTTGCAAATATTGAGCCGAGGGAATATGTTCATCCAGTCCGGGCCATCTGTACTAATGGAAAATCCCTCAGCCCCATCACACTATGGATCTCCCTACCCCCGCCCTTTCCTAAGACCCCAGCTTCGGCTTTACCTCACCCCACGTATATCAGTTTCGGGTGTTTCTCCACCTAGTGAGGCCAGTCCAGAAAATGAAACTTCAGGCACCAGCAAGTCTAATCAAGGCTAAACAGCAGTTGAGGGGGTTTACGAACGTGGAGAGAGGCACTTGGCAGATTGCAAAAATCAGAGACCGTTAGAACTGTAGAGAAGAGGTAACTGAGGCCCAGGGCAGTGAGAAACTTGCCTAAGGGCGCTCTGATGACAAAGGGAGGACTTGAACTCAGATCTTCTTCTTCCAAGGCTGGCTTCCATTCAGCCACATCAGCTTTCCCTCATGGTCTTCCAATGGCTGTGTACCAATGGAGCACTCTTGCCAATAGCATGACTTTTCTGGGTTGCCTTGTCTCGGGGTCTGGATCAAATAAGCAGAAGAAAGAGTAAAGCCAAGCGCAGACTATACAGGCATCCATCCACAGGCCCCAGTTGGCCTCTTGCCAAGGAGGGTTTCTCTTCCTGTTGAAATACCTTGTGCCTTGATCCTCTTTTCTCCACCCTATCCCCCCAGTCCAGCCCTCTACCAAGAGTCATATAATATGCTCTCTGATCTCCCTTGAATCCAACATTAAGTTGAGGCATTCAAAACCAGCCTATCCGTGATGACTAATGTTTTTATCCATTTGGGTTATTATTCTGTCACCCGTGGGGCAGCACCATCATCTGGCCCATTCATGGAGACCTGATCTGTTTTCATTAATAACAGTCACTGATATTTATAGAGTTATTTCCCTGTGCCCCGTTGGGCTAAGCGCTCGTGATGTTTTTTCTCAGGTGTGGCTGAGAGCCCAGCCCCTAGGAGACCCAGGCTCTCACCCTGAGTCCTGGGCTAGTTTGCTGTGTTGTCTCCAACAGGTCATTGTACTCGTAAGAGCCCCAGTGTTTCATCTGATAAATGGCCCTAGTGTTCCCTGCCCTACATTGAAAGGATTTAATGAATGAATTCATGATGTACTCTGGGGAGGCTACCACTGCATCTTACTCTGTGTCCCTCCAGAAGCTCCCTGAGGCAAGGTGTTCAGTGCAGGTGGCTTATTTAATGCACAGTCGTGCAATCTGGTTTGCAATATCTCCCCTTTGAGGAGTCTTTTTAGACACTTTTTTCCCCGATTGCTCCCACCCATGATGTTTTAATACCACAGACATACTGTGTATCCTTTATGTACTGTATTTATGTCTGGGCTCCATATATAAAAAGAGTAAGATTTTTTTCCCAACCCCACCCTCCAAGAACCAACTTTGCCCCCTTGGAGGCAGTACCCAGCGCTACTGAGAATGCGTGATTTAGGAGGTGATTCTGAGAAAAATTGGGAAAATAAGTAAAATCGGAGCAAGTGGGGAAATAAGGCACGAAAGAGAATGCAGACCGTTAAGGATGCATTTATCATCAAGCAGGTCACCACGGGGGTTAATTAACACCGGTCCTCCCAGGGACCCCTGTAATGCAATGTAGAACAGTGCAGAATCATCCTCAGACTCCATCCATCATTGGCTCAGGGCGGATCCCAGGGGTATTACCTCTCAGAGAAATCCCTTAGACAAAAATGGGAGTGTTTGCCAAAGGTATTTGTTTGCAGAAGGCCACCTTCGGCAGGTGCTGGGAGAAGGTGCTGAGGAGGGGTGAGAGGGGCATTGGCAGCAACTGCTGTACATTGTCTCATTCTGAAGTGAAGAAAATATTGGAACTTGTGGTTCACAAATGTTTCTGTTTTTTCTTTTCCAGTGGTTCTTAAGTAAAGGAAGTCTTGTGGCCTCAGGGTCATGGTCATTCTGTAGTGTTTCTTCCCCCTCATTAATTTTTCATTTAGGAAAGTCATTCAGGAAAAACAAACGTGAATTTAAAGTATTTGTCAATATGTTGATTCAGCGCCTCGTATCTCACGGTGGCTACGCTTTTTGCACTCTTACTGTGTGCCGGACTGTAGAGGTCTCAAGTGCACCATGAAACCAGGCCATTGCCTGCATTATCCTTTGGGGGATGGAGCCGTATCCGTGTTGAAATTCTGGTGTGTTCACATATTAGTAATTCTTACCGAATAAAACAGGAGAGTTATTTTAAATAAGCATGGAGAACATTTTAAATAAGCATGGAGAACTTTAGTCCTGCTGACACTGTAATTCCGAGTGCCTTTTGTGATGCTTTCAAAGAATGAAGAATCTAATTTATAATGTGAGAAACGTTGGCATTTTCAAAACCAGATTAAAATAGGTATTCCGGTTGCCCTTACAGACACATCTTTCATTGAGAAAATGGCAGGATCAGGTTGTGAAGCGTGGTGCTGACTTCCACCGTTTGCCTCAGTTCTGGTTTCCTGGGAAAGTAATTAACATCCACCTTCAGGATTCCAGAATGTTAGCAGGAATGTTGAGATTTCTTCTTGAATTCCTCTAGGAATCAGGTACCATGATTTCAACACCTTATTTGGTTGGGAAGAAATCTCATAGGAGAATCTTCCTCCTTTACGTTTAACATCTTTGCCTGCAAATATGTCTGCTCATCAGGCTCAAGGTATTCGGATTCATCATTCAGCTGACATGGATTTCAGGTCTAAAAGATGCCATGCCTTGGACTAGGAACAGGGGATATAAGGATGAATATATTAGTTTTTACCCTTTCTGTCCACGGTCAAGTAGGTAAAGAAATAATTGCATAGTGGTGTGATACTTTAATATGTGCATATACTCAGTCTACGTGAGGCTCAAGTAAAACTGTCAACATCGTTTAAATGAGTCAGGGCAAATTTCCATCAACAAGAAATAGATTTCATCGTGCATATAAGGTTAAAGACTGTTTCTTTCTTCATTTTGTAATGTACAACCCTGACTATGACTGTGTCACACGTGTAGAAATCAGAGGTCTGGTTTATTCTCACACTAAGGGAAAAGCGTTGAAATTGATGCAAGAGAGAGTGGGATCGTAGAACCTAGCATTGGGTGAACCTTGAGGCGAGCTGTTTAAAGAGGCTGAAGATGGTTTCCTAGCTGTACTTTTTGTATGTGCACATAGTCATTCTTTGCAGCCCGGGGTCTCATGCAACACCTGGCCCACCAGATACTCAGTCTTGGGTAAATGCGCACAGTGGCAGGTCCTGAGAGGTGTGCGGGTGAAGTAATGGAAGCAGAAGTGGATAGAGATAAGACCTGGCTTTGAATCCTGGCTGTGCTGTGTTTTAGCCGAGTAACCTTGAGTGAACCACTTAACCAGCCTAAACCTGTTCCCTCACCTATAACATGGAACTTGCTTATTCGCATGGCTGTTATAAAGAGTGACTGAAATGTCAGTAATATAGTCCAGAGCCTGGTTGTAGCTCGTGGTCAGTGTCTGATACATTGCTGTTCCCTCTCCATTCTTTCAAAAACCTGCTGAGATAAAAATGATGTCAGTCAATGAAAGTAATGTTGAAATTACTATCATAATTTCTGCCTTAAAGTTAGGCTCTGGACATGATGAAGTTCTGTTACACTGTGAGTTCTATCATCATGGTGAAAGGAAGGAATTTACATGGAAAGGGAAGAAGAGGTGTATAAAGAAAAGAGTTCTGCTGCCTGACTCAAGTTTGCTGAGGAAGCATAGATGCTGAGGAAAACACTTGCCCGGCTACAGAACACCTGATCAGTACGCCACCCAGCTGTCGAGTTCATCTAAAACAAGGAAAGATTGAGAAACTGTCACAGCCAAGAGGGACTTCCAGAAATGTGACAGCTGAATGAGACAAGGTGTCCTGGATGGGATCCTGGAACAGAAAAATGATAGTAGGTTAAAAACTAAGGAAGTCTAAATACAGTATGGGGACTTTCCTGGTGGTCCAGTGGGTAAGACTGTGTGCTCTCAATGCAGGGGCCCGGGGTTCAATCCCTGGTCAGGGAACTAGGTCCCACACGCATGCTGCAACTAAAGATCCCACATACCACAACTAAAGATCCCACATGCCACAACTAAGAAGCCCGCATGCTGCAACTAAGACCTGGCAGAGCCAAAATAAATAAAAGATAAATAAGTAAGTAAGTAAGTAAATAAATAATTTTTTAAAATATAGTATGGACTTTAGTTAACAATAATGCATCAGTATCAGTTCATTGATTATAACAGATGTATCGTACTAGTCTAAGATGTTATAATAGGTGAAACTGAGTGCAGGTTATATGGGAACTCACTGTACTATCCTCTCAATTTTTCTGTAAATGGAAAACTCTTCTATAAAGTAAAATCTATTGAAAAGAAATGAATTGCTGGACTCTGTGAACAGAGGCACTGCATTTACAGAGGTCCTCCAACCTGTTACATAGACATGGAAACAGCCTCAGGCAGATGAGATCATGTCCCCCGTGTCTTGCAATTAAGGGCTGAGATTTGGACCCAGGTCGTCTAGTTTCAAGTTTAGTCTAGCTTTTTTCTATTACTCTTTCATCTGCTCTCATTGTATTAAGTGATGTCCATGAAATTATGATTTCCCCAACAGACGGTGTTCAGATCACATCAGTTGTTCAGTGCCATCGTCTGGGTGGGCCAATGGAGCCAAGTCTCTTCTGACCACTTCCTGGGGCACAATTCGAGGGGACAGTACATTTTCCCTTAGGTATCATTGACCAGCGCCGGGTCAGCTGCTCCTCCTACCTTGGACCGATGAAGTGAAGGCCAGGGGAACTACCGTGATTGACTTAGACCCATCCTGAACCACGTCCTGGGGTCTGGCACGTTGCCAACCAGACAGAATGAGACTCCGTTAGGAGGAGAAAGATGGAGGAATGTCTTCTGGGTAGACACACAGCTCGTCTGCCATGTTGTGGTCACCAGGAGCCCGTATCGGAGGCTGGGACTGACGGCTGGCCTTCTCATCATCGTCTTCTTGCCCCGTCATGTCTGCCTCCAGGTCCTGCTTGACTGGCTGCTGGCCTGGTCTTCTGCAGAGAGGGCTTCTAAGTTGTCCGCTCACTGCCTTTCCCACCCTGAGTGGTTGAGGGTGTGCAAGGAGGTTCCGGAAGCCCTGGACACCCTGATGAGGCTTTTTGCCCATTGCCATATCCCAAGCAGCCTGCTGAGCCAGAAAAAAGGAATGGAAGTTATTTATTTTGTCTGATCGAAGCTACTGTGGTTACTGCAGTTGGTTGTTGAAGCGGGGTGGGAGGCTGGAAACCTTAGGAGACTTCTCACTCTGTGGCCCTGCTCCTGACTTACCGTGTACCTGGAGGGAGGTTGTATCAGGTCAGAGGGGGGCCTAAGGGAATGAGGGGGTCCTGGACCGGAGATGGGATGGGGGGCTCTTGTGCTGGGCTCGTTGACATCCTTTATGGAGGGAATGCCATAAGGTAAGCATGGATGGATTGACGTGGTTCCCACCTTCAAAGACCTTATGGTCCAGGCAAGAGGCAGACATGCACATGACCACACAGGAAGCCAGGGTGCCCTCGTAGCTGCAGCGTGGGCTCTGAGGTATGGGAGGAAATCCTCCTTGCCACCTGTGTGACCTCCGGCAAATTGCTTCACCTTCCTGAGCCTCAAATTCTTCATCAGTAAAAATGGGATAATAGGACCTGCCCTGCCAGACCGCTGTCACCATGGGATGGCATAATGGCTGTAAAATAGTTGGCTCCATCCTACCGATGGTAATGGGAACAAAAGACTCTCATACAAAGGCAGGTGGGCACACAGGCTGGAAGTCAAAATACAGACAGACTGCTGTGGGTTGGTTTCGAGATAGGGCTCTGGCAGGCTTCCTGGAGGAGGCCGCCTTTGAGCCAGGCATAACAGGACGCGGTGGTTTCAGGGTCAGGGTTAGGACCGAAGACAGAAGGAACAACTTAGGCAAAGCCTTGGAAATGAAACATGCTGCTGCTGCTGAGTAAGGTGTGACTATTTCCTGGGGGCTCTTTTGTGGGGGGTTAGATAGCTGGGTGGTGAGAGGATGAAGTAGGAAATGTAATCGGAGGGGTCAGATTTTTTTTTTAACTGTGAAATTGCTGTGCAGCCTGGGATAAGAAACTTCCGTGTCTCTGTGCCTTTTCTTCTTCCCTGAAAAGTCAGGTAGTTGGATACATTTTAGGGTTTCCTGATGGAGAAGCTGTTAGCGTTATGGATGACATTGCTTCTCTTTGGACAGGAAAGTCGCAATTTTGCAGAATTTTCAGCATTCTCTGGACCCTGCCTACCAGTGCTATTAGAGCTCCCAGAGTTGGAATAACCCAACCACTCCCAGGCTTTTCCAAGTGTTCCAGTGAAGGCGGTAGCACCCTCGGTGGAGCACCACTAGCCTCCAAAGGCCATGACTCTCTGGCTGATACTTGGGTCTCAAATTCCCAGTTTTTACACTGTCAGTGATGAGTCAAAGCAAAAACACAGATGTAGGAGGCTGGAGGATTCATTACACTTGTGGGGTTAATACAGTGTTTTTATGACTTCAAGAAAGCCTAAATTACTTTTTAGGCTGAGACAGTTTGGCCCAGGTAAAATACCCACGTACATCATTTCAGAAGTTGGGGAAAATGAAAGTTACATAAACCACATATATGCGCGCGCGCGCGCACACACACACACACACACACACACACACACACACACACACTCCTCAGTCCCCATGTCCCAGAGTTTGGAACATTAATTAGTGTCACTGCGTGGAACAAATTAAGCTGGGGACCTGTTGCTTCCATATGGAAAAAAGTAGTGCGGGGAAATGCTGACATCGGAAGCAGCAGAGCAGTGCCTTCATTACTGGGATATCACCAGGACACAGACCCTCTCCAGGCACCGAGCTTGCTGTTCCAGGAGCCTGGGCACTTCGGCTGGATGGGGAGGTCGTGTGTGGATGAAAGCGTGGCTTGTGTTTCAGGTGGGGAAGGTGTGTTGGAGCAGGGAGTCTTAGCCAGGCCGCGGGGGTCTGAATTCCCACTTTATGATCTCAGGCAGATTACATTTGACTTCTCGGGATCTCAGTTTTCTCATCTATAAAATGGGGATATGAATAGTACCTACCTCAGAGCGTGGCTGTGAGGATTGCATGAGTCAATAAAGGTAAAACACGAAAAGCACTGGGCACAAAACGAGAGTGGTGTGTGTCTGCTGTTACGATGACGATCTGTCAGGGCCTCTTGGATTCTTGCTGTAAACACATAGGTTCTCAAAAGTGCCAACTGAGGGACTTCCCTGGTGGTCCAGTGGGTAAGACTCCGTGCTCCCAGTGCAGGGGGCCCGGGTTCGATCCCTGGTCTGGGAACTAGATCCTGCACGCGTGCCGCAACTAAGAAGTCTGCGTGCCGCAACAAAGATCCAGTGTGCCTCAACTAAGACTTGGTGCAGCCTAAATAAATAAGTAAATAATAAATAAATATTAAAAAATGCCAACTGAACAAATGAATCCAAGTAAGGGAACAGGGAGTCATAGTGGGCCACCTAAGTGGGAAAAGTACAGTCCTTTTTTGCCATATTATTTTTTTAACTGTAGTAAAATATAAAACATAAAATTTACCATTTTAGCCATGAGAGTACAGTTCAATGGTTTAATGTGCAACCATCACCACCATCCATCCACAGAGGTTTCTATCTTACAAGACTGAAACTCTGCACCCATTTGTCTGAATCCATTAGGGCTGCTGTACCAGAAATACCATAAACTGGATGGTTTAAATAACAGACATTTATTTCTCACGGTAGTGGAGGCTGGGAAGACCAAGATCAAGGCATTGGCAGACTTGATGTCTGGTGATGGCCTTCTTCCTGTTGCATGAAAGAGGGCTTCTTGCTGTGTCCTCACATGGTGGAAGGGGCAAGGGAGCTCTATGGGGTGTCTTTCATAAGGGCACTAATCCCATTAATGAGGGCTGCACCCTCATGACCTAATCACCTCCCAAAGGCCCTACCTCACACTGGGGGTTAGGATTTCAACATAGGAATTTGGGGGAGGGGACACAGTCAGTCTGTAGCACTGTGAAACACTAATCCCCCCATTCCTCCCTCCCCAAAGTCCCTGGCAGTTACCATCTTACTTTTTGTCTCTATGAATTTGACTACTCTAGTACCTCATATAAGTGGAATAATACACTATTTGTCCTTTTGTAACTGGCTTATTTCACTTAGTATAATGTACTCAAGGTTCATCCATGTTGTAACATATGTCAAAATTTCCTTCCTTTTCAAAGGCCAAGTAATATTCCATTATATGTATGTTCCACATTCTGTTTATTCATTCATCCATCAGTGGACACTTGGGTTGCTTCGACCTTCTGGTTCTTGTGCATGGTGCTGCTGTGAACATGGGTGCACAAAGCCACATTAATGCTTTTCACCATGACCCAGCTTCTCTGAGTATCTCTGACACCTCAAGCCAATGTCATCCATTGCTCCTTGGCAAGGAGTGGGGAGGAAGGACTGTGTGAGTACTGGGCACTGAGATGACCACCTGCTAGCTGAATAACTTTGGGCAGTTCCTTTATCCCTCTGGGCCTCCGTTTCTTCATCTGCAAAATGAGGGTGATGTTTCCTTCCTTATGGTGTTGAGAGAAATAAAATGAGTTAACTTCTGGTAAAGCACTTGGGACAGCACTGACACATAGTAAGCATTGTTAAATGGAAGTTCCTGTTATTTATATATTATTCTGGCCCTATCTCATGATTTTATTTCCACTGTGACCTGATGTGGACGTTAGGAGGTGGAGGCTCAGAGAAGTTAGGTGACTTGTCCAGGGACACACAGCTGGTAGGCCATGGAGCTGGATGGGAACCTGCATGGGCCCGAGTACAAGCCATGTTTCCCTTCCCAGTTTTTCCCTGGGCTTTTCTCCTTGAGCTACAAAGGATCTGGCGCCCCCATTCATCCTGCATTAAGCTCTGCCTTGGCAGGGTTTGCCCTGAGTATCCCTACCAGATCAGGGCTCCGTCATAGGCAAGAACCAGGCATATGTTTTCTTTTCATCGGCAGTGCCAGGCATGATGCCGGCCATGAGGTCTGTGTTTAACAAACACTGTTGACTAATCCCCTTGGCCTTGCAGCGTCCAAGCTGAGTTCCAAACAAAACCCAGCTCTGAACACGGGCATGGAAAGCGGCTGTTGGAAAGCTGAGCGCAGCTGACATCCATGGCGACTCCACAGGTACGCCAGGAACTTGGCCTGCGGTGAAGGTTCTGTGCTCTAGTTGGGCCAGGTCAGCTCAATTGCCCTTTCCTTACAACCGTCCCGGCCAGTTAGCAGAATTCAGCCAGAGTCTGTGGTGTGTGTATATGCTAGTCCAGGTTTTATTTAAGTCAGTGGTTTTCTACGCTTGGAGATGGCAATAAGCAAGTCAATAAGAATTGACCTGTTGTGGTCCAGCCTTGTGGAAGGGTTGAATTCCATCCCTCTCGGACAGAAGCTCCGTCCTTTATACCCCCTTGCAATGCTGCTTTTCTTCTTTCATCCCTGTCCCTGTTCTGGTTGCCCAGAGAGGGTCAGAGACAAGAGGACGGTGCTTAGGAGTGGAGGGGAAGTTGGGGATGTGAGATGGTTCTGGGTGGAGAAAGACCAAGCCAGTTCCTTCTTCCTCTTCAGCTCCCAGCCTGTCACTTACTCTGCACCTGCCTTGTGGTTCTTTGCCTCGGGGAGATGGTGTGAAGTCAGCCGCTCTGAGGCCAGTGGTGCTTGGGTTTCCTATTCATAAACCGTTCCTCGCATCTTCTGTTATGAAGTCTGTGGCGGGCACTGCTGAGCGTGAAATGGATTGAACAATGAAGGTGTTTTTCTGGGGGGCAGGGGAGCACCGTCCTAATTCATTGGGCAGAGCATTGGGGTGGGGGTCTGCACACTTGGCAGCGGCCCTGATGTGAACATGGGCAAGTCTTGGGCCCATGTTGGACCTTACTCTTCCTTTCTGTAAAATTGTAAGGCCTTCGCTGGCTCTGGCCTTCCATGATCCTGGCTCTGCCCCTCGCTTAAGCCAGTGGGAATTGGTGTCGATCATTTAATTGCCTCTTATGCGTAGGCCCTGTTTCTCCCACCATTCTCTGATTTCCCTCTGGGGACTTTATCCCACCCTATTCTTAACCATGTTGTTTGGTTAAGAGTAACTCCATGCCTGACTCCAGAGGCGGGCCCTGTTTGGAATCATCCAGTCGGCCCGTCTCCTCTGGCCCCCGTGGTGGGTACAGGAAAGTACATGCCACCCGATCAGAGCCGGTGGGAGGAGAGGGTGGATCTGAGAACTTGGAGAGACTCCCAGAAGAGGTGTCATGTCTTGTGGGTGGTGTGGTGTGAGGGTGTGAGGTCTGGAGCAGCTGCAGTCATTTTTCTAACACGAGTAAGGGTCTGGAGAAGTGGGAGAGGGGAAGGAAGTGGCCGTTTCTCAGGGCCTGAAATCAAAGGCTAAGCCACGTGAGGTGGAGTGGGAATACCTGCTTGCAGGCTGAGAGACAGGTGTTTGGAAAGGCAGGTGCGGTGGAGGTAGGGAATTGGACGTGGCTGTGTAGACCACGGTAAACATTTAAGTCTGTCCCCAAGGCCACTGGGTTTCCCAGCAGGGTGTAGCATGATCAGATTTGTGTTTGTAAGGATGACTTTGCTGCTGGGTGGAGAAGGGTTGGGGTTTAGGGATACATGTGGTCCTTAGCTGTTCCAAGATGGCGGCTACAATTCAGAATGAGGTCATTTATTAAGCCTTGGCCTTGGAGGTGCACATGGCATTCTGACCCACTGGATCTCTGCAGCATCTCTGCTCTACTGAATTGCATTGTCCCCACTCTGTAGTTAAAAAAAAAAAAAAAAAAAAACACTCTCAGAGAAGTCCAGTATCTTGCTCAGTGTCACACAGCCAGATGCCAACTCTCAAGCCTGTACTCTCCCCACAGAACCAGTGACAGCACACTTCACTGTTTGACCAGCAGGGCCCTTCTTTCTCTCACCTGCTTTCGGAAGGGTTCGGCATCCTTCGGGGCCGAGGTTTACATTTGTGTTCAAGATGGTTTCCTTCCTGCTCATAATAAATGTCAGATTGAATGATGGAAGTGATTCAGCAAGGAATAGAATTTGAGGGGGGAAAAAAAGAGCTGTGTAAAAACATTTGCAAATGGATTAAAAATTTGTGTCCACCGGCTCATGCCAACATACTTGGAAGTTTGGGAGATATTTTTAGACCATGAAATCCAAATGGCACAGATCGTGGGTTGGAAAGATGGCAATGCAAAGTATAGTTTGCTGGCTGTGACCAGAGATTGCTTTGCTGAGTTTCTCCTTAGCTATAAAATAGCAGCATCCCAGGTGTAGAATCCCCTGAGTGCACAGTCTTCCTCGTTTTTCTTTTTTTTTCGCATCTTTCTCCTTCCACGTCAGGAGCCCTGGGGCTCAGCCACCTGTTCTTAGAGGCCCCTGGAGAGACCTACGTGTTGTTGTCTTTTGGATCGTCTTCACGTTTTTGGAGACCCTGAAGGCAGCCCCATTTGAACCAGCTGAGGAGTCCCAGGGAGCTTGTTGGCTCATGGATCCCAAAGGAGATCAAGAACAGGACCAGGCGAGGAGGGGGGCTTTACCTGGGGCCAAGAGCACCTGGAGCCAGGGGCTGGAGGACTGCCCAGACATGAGCTGTCATCCTCACTTCTCTCTCTGCGGACTCTTTCCGCGTGGTAGGAACCATGGTCACCTAGAGCATCTGAACTTTATGGCTCTCTGTCCCTGGAGAGAGACTGCCTTTTCCTCTTTAGTTTTCAAGTTAGGAACGTGGGTGTCCGCTGCTGGATCCCCCGTCCCAACCTGTGTCCTGGGGGTATGGGTCATGAGAGAGCATGACAGCTGCTGCAAAACAGGGAATAGAGGTGATCCCAAGAAAAGGGAGGAGAGCTTGTCAAAATCTTTGACGATAGATTTCACCGGATGTCATTGACAGTCCACCAGGCACTTTTCCAGATGCTTTACCTATGTTATCTCTTTTAATCCTCACAACCACCGCGTGAAGTGGGTGCAGTTAAATGGAAAAGAAAAGGAGGATTTGATCGCCTTGCAGGGTTCCTGGGATGACACATGAGACAGTATTTTGAAGTTGCTGAGGGCAGTGTCCGGCGTGTACCTCCTTTCCCATTCCTGAACAATGTTTTCAGTTATTTTTATTTTGATCAGAGGAATACATGCGTGTAACTCAAACCCCAAATGGTATACTCGCAGGTTTAAAATGGAAAGCCACAGCCCTGCGCCGCCCTGTGCCTTCCCTATACCACTTCCGGAGGCAAAGCCTTCCCTTTCTGCTGTTCCCAGACCCCCGGTGGTTCTCACCGTGTCTCTCAGTTATGGGCTTGGTGCCGCTGTCCCTTGATGAATCAACTTTAGGCATTTTTACTGATTTCCTGTTCTATCTCAGATCCCTTATGGTTTGTGTTCTCTTTTATTCTTCTCTTTTCTCCCACTGTCTGCGCCCTCTTTCCTTTATCTGTGACCTCTCTTTCCTCCTCTTCTCTTGCATTCTCTCCTGTCCTCCCGTCACAGGTGGTCCTTCCCCCCACCCCACCTTCTCTCTCCTCTCTTCTTCTCCGGTTTTCTGAGAATGCCTTCTCCATATCCCTCTCCTAGAAACCTTTAACATCTTTTTAAAATGCATCTTTATTATGATCCTTTCCTGCTCATTCTGCCCTGTATTAGAGTCATTTATAGTCACATTATCACTAATTTTTAAAAATCTTTTCCTTGCATTCGTTACCTTATGGTGCCTTCAGACCACTCCGGGATGTAGCGTTTTGTTCTCGTTTTTGTAGAGGAGCACACCAAGCATCCTCGGACTCCAAGATGGGCTCTGTCACACAGGAGAAAGTGAGAGCCACGTGCAGAAGCTCATTCAGGACCAGGTCTCATCTGACTCAATCATCTCATTTCCCTCCAGCAGGGAGTCCAATCCTAGGAAGGGCTCAGGAAATGTGTGTTGCATGGGATTGGACAACAAGTCACATTCCTTTTGATTAGATACATGGATGTTCCTCTCCGACTTTTCTCCTTTGATTCCTTGAGGCCACGTACATACACACTTTGTCCCACACGTACCACTCACACGTTCTGGCTTTAAATTCATCTCCTATGTGTTTTTTATAGCTTTTTATAAATCCTAAATTCTGTCTGGGAGGCAGCCCACTTGTAGCAAGCCGTTGGAGGTTTTTGTCCTCCTGACACCCTGGATAATTTATGGGCTTGGAGATAGAGAACTTGCCTCTTGCACTGTCAGTATTGAATATACATGGCTTCCTCACAAAATAGCTTTTAGAGTTGTAGTAAATCCTCTGGAAATTACCTGGAGTTAGCCATGGGTGGGTTAAGTGCCAGTAGGTTCACGTTCCGTGGGAGTTTCTGCTGACATGTAGACACGTGGCTTTAATGGTGTCCCACAGCTATAGAATTTTGGAGCTGGAAGAGGCCTTTGGGATGAAGAACCGGAGCCCAGACCGGGGAGAGGATGTGCCTAAGGACACACAGCTTACTAGTGGCAAAGGACACCTGGGTCTCCTGAGCGCCATCTCTTCAGTACCTTTGTTTTGCCCATTTCCAGGCAGGGTTCCCTTAGGTCAAGGTAATGTGTGCCCCGATGTAGTTGCCAAGCTGTTTCGTAGAGCACTTCCTAATTTAGTTAGTAATTGGATACTAATCTCATTGGCCACCATTAAAGTGTTGCCTTGACAGGAGCTGAAGATTGGTGGATCAATGCTGAGTTGGGGGTTGTGGAAGCTGCTCCAAAGCCTTTAGGAATAAACATGTACCAGAAGGTCATCTGGTGCTCTTCTTGCTTTGAGAGTAAAATGGTAACCTCCTTGTCCCTTCCAGGCCCTCATCCTGTAAAGAGCTCAGCATTTGGACAGATGGGTGAGTAAGTGTAGTTCACTCTGTAAATGCCCATGGAGTGCACTGCTCTGTGCCTGTCATCGTGCAGAGTACCTAGGCCACAGGTGCATGCAAGACAGACTTCTTGCCTGGAAAATCATGGAATGTTTTACAGGCAAACAGAGAGGGAATGGAGAAAAATAGCCGAGTTCTGGTTTCCAAAACAGAGCCCTGGGATTAAATCAGGCTTTTACTAACTGTATGACTTTGGGCCCCTCAGGTCACCCCTGTGAGTCTCTGTTTTCTCATCTGTAAAATGGGGTCATTGTAAGGTTTAAGTAGGATTCTGTATGTGAAATGCCTGGCACATAGTCATTAACTCATTTGATTTGGAAGTCTGGGGAAGATGTCTTCATGGCCTTACTGCTTAGTGGGGCCTTTTTCTTATTTCTTTTTAACATGGTCACCGTGCTCCAGTTAACTCAGTCAGTCATCTTCACTCAAAAATATTTATGGTGGGCGCTGTGTTAGGTGTGTGGGACATAGACCTGGAAGGTAATATGTCTCTGCCCACGGTGGACTCGGAGTCAGGGGGAGACAGGGCAGGTAGCTGTATGTGATGGGCAGAGAGGAAGGTGCTTCCAGGCCAGAGAGCCGCCCCTGCCATGTCTCATGGTCTTTCCTCCTCTGTGCCTTCATTCCGTGCCACCTGTCATCCTCCCAAATGTGGCCTGACTCTTCTCTTCCCTTCTGAAAAGCCAACTCTTCACTTCTCCATGAAGTGACAGTGACACGAATGTGACGGTGTAATGCCCCGGTTAAGAGCCTTTGCGACTGGGGTCTAAGTCTCCACTCCACCACTTCCCATGACACCAGTCCATCCTTTCACCTTTCCAAGCCTTGGTTTCCCAGTCTGTAAAATGGGCGAACTACGAGAGGATGATTGAGCGCTGAGCATGTTGTTTGAAACGTTCTGAAGGTTTTAGCCCACGTTATTACTCAGAAGCCCAAGGCCCCTTCTCACCAGTTAATTTGTTCTGAGAGTAAAGCTCACTGGTTTTTTAGGTTACTTTGTCATCTCCAAACTACTGTCACTTGCAGTGTTTCATTGAATCCTTACAACCAGATGAAAAAGGGAAGGAATTGTTATTTTCTCCATTTACGTAAAAGAAACAGGCTTGGAGATGTGGAGTGAGATGACCAAGGTGCCACGTCTGATTGGATCCGAGTCTGACGTCCCCAGGTCCCACGTCCTTCACTGTCTGCCATCCTAAAGCCCTATCAGCTGTGTTTCTCCAACGGTAATTGCGCTGACAATAACTTTGAATTTATCTAACACTCACCATGGAGGCCTGGGCATTCTTTAGAGCCTTGTTTCTTTTAACTCTCAATTTGCACGACCCTATGAAGCAAGTTTTATTTTCTTATTTTTTATTTTTACAACTAAGAGAACTGAGGCACAGAAAAATAACATGACTTGCCCAAGTTCAAACTCAGTCTATTGGCCTGCAGAGTCCCTGCTCTTATCCTGTACACAGTGCTGTCTTTTTATTATGAATCTGTGCCTAACTGTTTTCGATAATATTAGTGATGCTGTTATAATTCAGCATGGAGGCTCTCCACCAGGGATAGGACACGTGACCCTGGTTGTGGCATGAAGACACGTGCTCAGAACTCCCAGAGTTCGTGCCCAGAGTGTGGAAACAGAGTTTAATGTAGGAATGAGTTGTGGTGGCCAGGTGAGAGTGGCAAGGAGAACACAGGGGACAGACGAGAAAGCTCTGGAAGGGGCCCGGGCTAAACTAATGGGAGAAACGCTGTATCATCTCCTTATTATAATGTGAGAGTGGGCTCTGGAGCCAGACTATCTGGGTTCAAATTCCAGCTCTGAAACTTACCAGCTATGTCACTTTGAACAAGTTACTAAACCTCTCTGTGCTTTTCAGGTTTCTGATCTGAAGAAAGGGATCACACACTGGGCTTATGTCACAGGCTTGGTATTTATAAATATTCAACTGAGAATATTGCCTGGCACTTGACTATGAAAGTAGTTGTTAAGTAAATAAGGAGAACACATAGGTGGGGAGAAGAGTCTCAGGGGGCTGGGCGACCTCACTAGGGTCCTAACCAGGACAGGAGCAGGACCTGAATCCAGGACTCCGTGCACCATCCCAGGTGAATCCATACTTCTTCCCTTAGATGGCACAACTTGCTGCAAAATAGAGAAAGCAAAAACAAAATAGGATAACGATCTTCCTCATGGTTGTCTGTGGTTTGAGAAGAGCATCCAATTAGGGCATGTGTGTCTGTGTCTGGGGCAGGGGGTCTAGGGTGCTTGGTGGGGAAATGGAGGGAGTGGGGAGTGATGGTGATGGGTTTTAGACCAAGCCCTTTGTCTACGTGCCTTCTGAGAACCCGGGCTCTCGGTCATCTCCGACATGTGGCTATCTCTGTCCCGGCCCCTTTTCAGATCCCTTTGATTCTTATTAATGCTGTTTTTCAATTAAATTATTCTTAGCTCTGGAATCTACCCAATTAAAGAAGTAATTTTCTGTACTTTTCCTGGAAGTGATTGCTTACCTGGTTTGGTGGTGCCTTTGGCAGTGAACAAAGCAGAGTGAATACTCCCCGGCCACCTGCTCTAATTGGTGGTGCTGGGGAGTAGGACGCGATTTCCACTGTGGGCTGGATTCCTACAAAAGCTAGCCTGACAATGAAACGGGCTAGTCAAATGCCAGTCCTCCCCCGCCCCTGCCACCTTTATTTCCAAAGGTTATGCTCAAGCGGGTCTCAGTGATAGCTCAGATTTGTAATTCTAATTTCCTTGGAAATAGGGCTAAATAGAGCATTTGTCATTCCTCTCCATGTGGGTTACCAGCCACAGATGAGGATTTATGGCTTGAGGCTCTCCCTCCTCCAAAGGCCTGTCTCTGGGGCAGAGATGTGCTGTCTGAGCAGATGAGGGAGAGGGTGTTGGGGGTGAGGGTGGGGACTGGGTGTTCTCAGTTAAAAATACCTCAAATATATTTTTCCTCTAAATCTGGGGAAGAGAAAAACATACACTGCTAAAGCTTCAGGTTGCCTGGTTATGATTAAAATTCAAAACAGGAAAATGATGTTGAAAGGAGTGAAATGCTTTCAGCACTGGAGGAGGGGTCTTCTGCCCTGGATATTTATTTGGGGAAGGAGAATGCTTTGCCTTCATAGGGTCAGTTGAAGACTAGCAGGCTCAGATTGCAGCACGTGTGGCTCGCCAGGCTGAGAGATGGAGCCAGCTTTCCAGGTAGCTTGTGGGAATGAATGGAGAGAGGATCTGGCCCATCTTGGTTGAAGCCAGCATTTGAGAAGTTTAGTGTTGGAGGTTAGAGCCTGGCTGTGTAGCCATTTATTCATTCTACAAATATATATTTACCACCTACTGCATGCCAGGCTCTGTGCTAGCACCAGGGGGGCTGATGGGGCATCCAAACCTAACAAATGGTCTCTGACTCCATGGAGTTTATAGCTAGTAGAGAAGACAGATGTTATTCAGGGAATCACAAAAATAGATGTAAAATTACCGCCGTAAGTGTCCCAGAGAAGAGGTGCCTGTGGCATAAAGCTCCTTGGAGAACTCACTGGGCATCACAGATGTTGGAATTGAGATATGGAGAAAAAAATCTGTTTCACCTTTTGAGGTCTTTAGGTGTCAGAAGTGGGAAAAGGGTTCAAAGCAAAGACCTTGCTGCCAGTCATGGCTGTGACACGTGGTAGTTAAGACTTTTGGCAAGTCAGTTCCCCTCTAAGCGCTGCATCTGCCCCATTTGGAAAACGAGGCTAATCAGACCTGCCCCGTGGTGGCAGTGGTGCGGATCTAGAGGGAAGAGCCGATGGGGGATCTGGTAGGCCAGAAGCCTTTGACATGTGAGAAGCAGAGTTGCGATCTCTTATCTGCTCCGTCACTCTGAGCCAGAATGTCATTCACGGCTTCTGATAAATACATAGTCAGCCTTGATTTAGGGCTTGGTAGGGCTGGGCCCTGTGGTTTACAGGCTCCATAAATGTTCACACGTTCTGAGTATTAGGACATGGGCATCCTTGGCCTTCATGGAGACATCTTCTCATTAAGAACTGCAGGGAGATTTTGGCCAATCGCTCTACCCCCCTGAGCCTCAGTTCTCCATCTTTGAAATGGGTATAGTAATATCCATGCATCATGGATCTTCAGAGAACATTCTGCTGCAGTACTTCGTGGCACCAGATCTACCCGTGGTAACCACGGGGAATCTTTCCTTTTGACTGTAAAGGCATTTTCTGTCTTTGTCAGATCTTACGTGGGAACTTGACAATAATGAAAATTTACAAAGCCATATTCGGCAGAAAATAAAATTAATTTTAAATTTCTGCTAAACAGTTATTTAGTATGAACTTTCAGTTTCCATTAACCTTAACAAAAGCTTAATTTAAAAAAATCTGAGTTTGGCTATTTTGCTTTTAAAAGGATGAAAAACGTTTTAAGCTTAGAGAAAATCAAAACTGTGCATGAGATATGTGACAAAAATGACGTTCCAATAAAATAAAATATAAGGAAACTGAAACAAGGAAACAAAAATATTTTCCTGGCTCAAAGAAGATTCATATATAAATAATGCTCAAACTGATTTCTATATAGGCCATATAGGCCATATCTCAGTTCATTATAAATTAAGGTACAGTATCGTCTGAAGAGAGATTTGAGCAAAGTTGAACGATATACTACTGTTTTAAGTTAGAAAGGCTGAAAATGACTGTTGGTGATTTATACAATCAAGTTAAAATATTTCATAATAGCACCTGCAGTTACAATTTATCATGTGTCCCCCCTTACAGTGTTTGAATGTGCTCATGTGAAAATCAGGATTCATTTCCACATCCAAATAATACCTTCAGAATTTTGTTGATGATTCCACTTGTTATTGCCTCAGCGAGGTGAAGCTTCTCCAGATTAATTAAAAGCTATCTAAGAACTACACTGACTCAAGAAAGTTTCTCTTACTTGGCATTTTGTCAATAGAGTGCATATTATATGAAAATCTTAATTACAGAATGTAATGCATTTGCTGGAATGAAGGCAAAAACATTTTGTGGCATAAATACATAATAATTATGAATTGTTTTGTAAAAAGCCATTTAATAAATTTTGACTCTGCCCCTTTTTCAGTGGCCAACTGTTGCAGAGCTGGGGCAGGGTGTGGAGGCTGGTAGACATGATACAGACTTGATTGTAATGCAGAGTGAAGAGAAAGAGCTTGGGGGGTGGACCAAATTCAGGGAGCCTTCTTTCTGTGTTGAGGTTCTTGAAAAAATGGTCTATGTTTCTTTTCCTCTATTTGCTTGGGCTTCTGTTTGTTACTCAGTCTGGGTTTGGATCCCTTTTGGGGCAGATGGCTCTCAGTTTCTTTATCAATAAAGCAGGGATAAGAAAGGCATGCCCCCCAAGATGCTTGAAGATGAAATGCACGGGAGGTAGCCTGCAGTGGCTAAGATCACGTAGACTTGGGGTAATATCCTGGTTCCTGTACTTGCTCGTGGTTACTTATGTTCTCTGAGCTTTAGTTCCTCATCTATAAGGAGATTCATCCCTGCCTCTGCCTTTCTTGTGAGGATCAAAGTCAACCTACATGGGAGCTCTGAGCTTTTCTTGTTCCCTCAACTGAAGAACCCCATACCTGTTCATGCACTCATTTGTTCATTCACTATTTTATCCCACAGAATATTTGAGTATCTATTATGTGCTGAAAATATTAACACACTAACAAATTAAAGAACCAAATACTAAATAGAATCAGACAATACTGTTTACCAGGGGAAGCACTGGATCTGTGGTCCAGGATGCCCTTACATTGCTCCCTGAGCGTCTCACATCCTTTTTTTTTTTTCTTCTAAAAAGATTTTATTTTTAATTTTTGAAAAACTTTTATTGAAATATGGTTGATTTGCAATGTGTTAGTTTCAGGGGTACAGCAAAGTGATTCAGTTTTACATATATATATAGATATACGTATTCTTTTTCTATCTTCTCTTCCATTATAGGTTATTATAAGATATTGAGTATCGTTCCCTGTGCTATACAGTAGGTCCTTGTTCATTATCTATTTCATCTATAGTAGTGTGTATGTTTTAATCCCCAAACTCCTAATTTATCCCTCCCCCCCTTTCCCCTTTGGTGACCATAAGTTTGTGTTCTATGTCTGTGAGCCTATTTCTGTTTTGTAAATAAGTTCATTTGTATCATTTTTTTTAGATTCCACGTATAAGTGATATCGTATGATATTTAGAATAGAAATTCCAAATGGAATATTACTCAACCATAAAAAGAATGAAATAATGCCATTTGTGGCAACACGGATGGACCTAGAGATTATCATACTAAGTGAAGTAAGTCAGAGAATGACAAATATCACATCCTTTCTTAATTATTGGTGTGTGGGCCAGTGTTCCCACATGGCCCCATGCTGGTCTACCCTTGTACACCCTGTACTGGGACAGTACCCCTGGCACTTAGTGGGTGATTAGTAAATATTTTTGCATCTGACCCATGTGAGGCTGTAGGTCCAGGGGGCTGGACTTTGGGGCCAGAAATTTTTTCAGACTTAGAAAATCTTACAGAGGTTCGTATTGGTTCCATGTAGTATTGACTTCTACCCAGTCTTCAGGGGCCAGCTGTTTTCTAGATCACCTCCTTTTGAAGCCTCCCCTTGTTTCCATGCTCGGTAACCCATTTTTCACTCATCTTTTCCAGCATTCACTGTTGATACTGGACATCATTTGACATTGTCTGTGTACAGTTCTTCATGACCATCCTGGTGGCCCCTAGAAGTTTCCTTCAAATTATTTTGATTTAACTTAAAAAAATCTGAGCTGATTTAGAGTGAGCCACATCTTAGTTTGAAGGATACCTGCAAAATCCAACATTAATTTAACTTCTCCTCAATTTTCTCTTTGATGTGACAGAAATAAAACTATCTGCCTTGGAAGGTTGTGATGACCCCATGAGCTGATTCGTTCATTCAGCAAATACTCATCCAGCATCTATTATGTGCAGGCACTGTTATAGACACTTGGGATATTTCAGTGAGCAAAAGAAAGAAAAAAAACCTTTGCCTTTATGGAATGAGCATTCTAGTTGGGGAGGGCCCATGATAAACATAACAAATGGGAAAATTTTACAGACTGTTAAACAGTGGTAACTGTGGAGGAAAATAGAACAGGTGATGGAAAGATTTAGCAGCTGTAAAATACCATGGAAATAATAGTTTATTTTGTTAAGTATATGCTAAAAAAAAAAAAAAAAATCAATTCAGCATACTCTCATCAGCTTCCCTCAACTTCCAGAAAGAAGTGTCCAGCCTTCTCACACTCATTGATTGAGTTCCCCAGGTGACTGTTGGAAAATTAGAATGCTGTGTTGGGGAGCACGGATGAACCCACCTTTGTTGACTTGAAAAGAAAGCTGACCCAAAAGGAAATGAGGGAGCATTAGGCTGTACCCAGCCCTTCTCTGTTGAGTCAGAACTAGCTCACACATCAGTGGGGGGTTGTTTTCCACAAACAGATGGCTAGTGGGAGCTCTTCATTGGGTTGGGAACCGGTGGGGGCTAAGGATCCGGGTGAGCGGCATCCTTGACTTTTATAACATCGGATCTGGACGCTCGTGTGAAAGGATGAGATAAACACCTGGAGAGTTCGGGGTGGCTGCTCTGATTCTCCTCCAACAGCATGAGACTCTTTGACCCCATGCACTTTGGGCATTGAAGGAGCCAGTAATTCTAGTAACACCAAACGGGGATTCTTCAGACACCGTGGAGAGAAGACAATACCATTTGGTTTAACCCAGAATTCGGGGTCATGGTATTGCTATCCCTGCTTGTGGGTCCTCTCTGTTCAAGTGCTGGCAGATTATTCTCAGCATCAGCTGGACCATTAGTTCAACAAGTACTCTGTGAACACTTTATCTGTGCCTGGCGTCATGACAGCCACCGGAGATACAAGCAAAAGAGACACGAATTCTCACCCACATGGAGGTTTCAGTCTGGTGGGGAAAACATATTTAAATGAGAAGGGGTTACGCTGTCCACAATGTCCTGTGTGGAGCTGAGGGGCAAGTCTCTGAAGGAAGACCAGTCAGGAGAGTGGTTAAGGACACTATTGGAATAATGTTAAAGCTTAGGAAGTTCAGCATGCTGTTTAACCTAGTTGGAGTGTTCGACTTTCACGTACTTAAATACATTCTTGGTTGATTTAAACTCTGGACTTGAAAACGACCTCCAATATTTTGACAGATTGCAGTTTGGTTTTGTCTTGGGTTTTTGCCGTGTTTATTCATTTTCTGCCTTAGGCCCTCGATGTCTTAGCTGGTCACACCTCTACCACGGGGAAGCTGGGTTGCCATGGATTCTTCCCTAACCCTGATTGATTCAATTCTGATTTACTCTGCAGACGTGCACTCAGGGCCTGCCATGTGCCCCATCGCCTGCCAGGTGCTGCAGTACAATGATAAACAGAATGGGGTCCCTCAGGATTGTGAAGTTCCGTGTTGAGTCGGTAGAGGATCAACGGGAAAACATGGGCAGTGGATCCAGTTAAGTTAAATGAAATCAGTAAGAGTTTTTACCTGTGGTTCTCAGTGAGTCCCCACAATAACCCCATAGAGTAGAGTTTATTAAAATCACTTTAGAGGAAGCGAGACTGATGCCTAGAGGTGTAACGTTACTGGTCCAAGGTTGTACAGTTAGTGTGGGAAAAAATAAATGAGACGTGACTCCAGGCCTCTGGGCCTGGTTAAAGACCGTAGTAAAAGGGCTCAGCACGCGCCTGGTTGGAGCTCTCCGTGAGGTGGGGTACTACCCCGCCTGTTGCCTGTCTGGGCCCCAGCAGGAAGGGGGAAAATGTCTTCAATAGAGCCATGGACATGAGCATCCCTAGACGTGCTCTCAAAACAATGCTTATTCCTCTCTCCTCCCGTGCTGGGGACCGTGGGCCCACCTGCCCAGGAGGACAACCAGCATATGCCTCATCTATACACCTGATTTCGTGAGGATCCCTTCTGAGCTGAGCCGGGCGCCATCGTCCCGGGAGACGGGGAGATGGAAGGGGTCAGAGCCTGGGGAGAACTTCCGGCTTTGTTGGGCACGCCTGCAGTGAGCTCTGAGGGCGGCCAGGCCAGGAGATACAGGATTGACTGAGGACTCCCTGGATACCAGAGCTGGCCAGCATGGGCGGTGTGTCTCCTGACTGAGGAGACAGAACCTGGATGGGTATTTGGCAGGAACGTCATAGTGAGATCGAAACCCGGGAAAGAGACGTCTGACTCCTCCCATCCCCGGTGCCTTTGGATTCGGGGAGCACGTGATTCTGCTGTGAATAGCAGCAGGTGCAAGGGCCTCTCCTGGGCTGGTGGTGCCTGAAGATGGTCCGTGAAGGTCCTGAGGACATGCTCTCTCAGGGGACGTAGGAGGGCAGAGCCCTGACGTGCGGGGTTTCAAGGAATGCCAGTGGCCTGTGGCAGGCTGGGCCGACCTGGATTTGGTGCCACCTGGGGGGAGTCTGAGGAGAGAAGATTCTAGGGCCTAATGCAGTCAGGGCGGAGCGTGAGGTGTTATTGTCCGGCCCACAGCCAGGGTCTTGGCCGGGAGGAGGGCTCTGCGCACTGCGTTCGTGGGGTGAGGGGAGAGCGGACGGGGTGAGGGAGCCCCGAGGTCGGCAGCCAGGGGAGGGTGTGGCCTGTGAGGAACAGGAAGGCTGAGCTGCCCCTACGAGCCCTTAGACTGATGCTCAGAGGCGAGCAGCACCGGCTACTTCGGAATGGAAAGGGGCTGTGGAGGGGAGCGTTATGAGCTCTTCTGAGATGTATTCTTTCATCAGCCTTCGGCAGTTTAAAGGGAAAAATCTTCCTACTGCTGCCATGTGGGGAGAGGTCCACCAGGATGAACAAATACTTCCTCTCGCTGAAGCTAATTGTTCTGAATGCACAGGGAGGAGCTTGTGGCGATGGCTGATTTCCCCACTGATTTCCTAGCTTCTGTAGGTGTTTGTCTCCCGGAATGGGGTAGGTTCTAGCGGCTCAGGGATTCTGTAGACACAGACGGCTACAACCGGAAAGGCCCCGGCAGATCCCCCGGTTCATTTAGCTCGTTGATTGCAAACAGGAGACAACCAACCCAAGTCCAGGGAAGGGGAGCGACTTGCCCAAAGTCACACGGCAGGTTGGTTGAAGACCCAGGGCTGGCACTTCAGGCCTTTTGGCTCAATTCAGTGACCTTTCTGTGCTGAACTGTTGAGAGGATGCTTGGAAATTCTTGGTTCAGCAGTTTCTAATGAGTCTTCTCACTAGAATTGCTTGGGTACTTTTAGCATTTCTGATGGCCGTATCCTCCTCCACCTTAGAGATTCTGATTTATCTAGTCTGGGATGGAGACTGAGATTACATTTGTTTCTGAATCTTTTGGGGGGATTCTAATGTGTAGCCAGGGCTGGGAACCATTAGCCCAGTCAAACTAATTCCACATGATGCTTATAAGGGAAGTTCTGGGTGGAAATCTAACCGAAGCGCACGTTGAAGATGATTTCTAAGAAGAAATAGCTCATGAAATAAGGAGGAAGCCTCTCTGGTTGGGACGGTCTCTGAATGACTACTCAGGCCAAGGCATGTCCCTTATGTTCTGTCCCTATGCCCAGTTCTTGGCACAGGGCATGGCAGGGAGTAGGTGTTTGAGCATCAGTACCTGCTTTTTGAATGAATGAATGAACGAACGAATGGGAGCGCTTGATTTTGGAAACAATCTAAGGCAGTGAACAGAGGAACTCTGAGCAGGCCGATTGGAAAGCTCCCATTCTTTAGATGTTTTCTGCATCTATTTGCTGACATGACACAGACACAGACATGAGAGTGGGTCTAGAGATACTTATTCTTTGGAATAAGACAAACAAACCAGTGTTTAAGAGGATAAGGCATGTACTGGGTGGTTGGAGTATCATAGTTATGACTACTCTCCTATTTTCAGCAGTTCTCCAAGTTAGCTGGATGACTGGCCACAGGATTATGTTTTCTGTGTCAGTTTCATCATCTGTCAAATAAGGATACGGTGCCTCTACTTCCTGCCTCACCCAGCTGTTCATTCAGTACCCATGTGCGGGGCGTCTGCTGGGAGCCGGGCGTGGGCTTGGTGCTGAGGCTGCAAAGATAATAAGGCGAGACGCCTGCTTGGCCAGAGATCTTCACACCATCCACTCCTTCATGCCTCACTGACAAGCACACGTCAAGTGCCCGCGGTGTGCCTGGCACTGTCCTTGTGAGGATCAAAACCAGTGGATCTGGGGCAAGTGCTTTCAAATAGTGTTTTGAAAAATACAAAGCACTGATCCAAATGCCAAGGTCACCCCCTATTGAAAGGCCTGAAATGGCTAAGCTTGGAAATCCCATGGAGGCCTTTCTGACCTCCCTCAGGGGTCCCTTCTATTATCGCCTTTATCATATCATAGAGTCATGTTCGTTTAGATGTCTGTTTCTGTATCTTTGGGAGAAAGATGGTCTCCTATTTATATGTCAGCCCCCAGAACACAATGGGTGCTTCACATCTGCTTGTTTAACTGAATGAATATACTAGTTTTGCGCCAGTGGTGTTCCAAAATGCACATAAGTAATATTCCTGGCGAGGCATATATTTTTACGAAACGTAATTTACATATACAATTTAAGATGGGTGTACCTTGCTGTATCTTCCACTTTTAAGACACGATAAAGGAAATCACAAACTTGGTAGCATTTTAAGGGTTAATCATTTTTTTAGTGAGTCTTAGAAAGCTGGGATACGCACGCGCACGTGTGCGTGTGTGTGCGTGCGTGTGTGTGTGTGTGCGTGCGTGTGTGTGTGTGTTTTCTCTAGGTGGTGGACGAGAAGGGAACGCTGACTGACTTCTATGTGCTGGTTTCCAGGGACCAGAGGCTGTGGTTGCTGTCTCAAATTGTTTGTGTTAATTATTGTAATAATGTTTTGTAAATAAGTTGCCGTATGCAAAAGTGGCTTAGGTGTGTTTCCAAGGAATTTTGGACTAGCTGTGGCAGTCATTCCCAGTTGGAAAAGACTTTGCTGGAGGCAGGAAAGAATGAAAAGAGAGCACAGCTAACAGAAGGGCTCTGCTTTAGAGAAAGGATCACAGAGAGGAGTGGGAGGTGGAAGGGGAAACGGCACAAGGAGAGAAAGACAGAGCTAGGCAGATGGAGAAAAGGAGGAGGGAAGCATCCGGGGGCAGATGGCCCTTGAGAGAGCTGAGATGCCCAGTGGAGAGAGATAGAGGGAGAGAGCAAGCTGCAGAGGCACAGTCAACGGTGGGGACACACACACACGGGATCGGGGACACAGGGGCAGACACCCTGGGAGAGGCTGGAAGAGAGAGAGAGAGAGAAAACCCAGGGAGCATCCGCAGGCTGAGGCACAACTGCCAGGTAGATCATGGCCAGGAGGCCTTGCCTATAATTGGTCCATGGGGAATTTTAAATAAAATCTTTAAAGTGATTAAAGGCTATTTTATTGAAAAGAGATCTGGGCCTCTTTGGTGAAGAGAGACCAGCCTGGACCACGTTTTGCCCTGTGCTCAGCTGCTGTTTCGGTTGATTTTGTGTGTGTGTGTGTGTGTGTGTGTGTGTGTGTGTGTGTGTGTGTGTGTGCAAGAGCCTTGATTTCTTTGGCTTTGCTGTTCAGACCCCAAGTCTCGCTGGAACCAGGGTGTTATTTTTCTATTTTAAATCGCTGTTGCAGAGAGCAAATGCAGCTTGAGGCCATTCCTTAGCTTCTGAAGCTTCTTTTGGAATCAGACCTGGTAGGAGTTTAAGGGTTAATCAGGAGATAGTACAGTTTTCCAAGAGGGTGGTCAGAATGGTGTCTTGCTCTACTGCCCTGGGGTCAGTGACCCCATCCTGACCCCTCACCATGTTGTGATTAATTAGATAAAAGGAGACGGAACAAGGAAGAGGAGGTGGGGCCTCAGAGGTCATCTAGTTCAGTCCTTTCATTTTGTAGATAGAGACACCGAGGCCCTGAGAGACGGAATGACTAGAAGCCCAGGGCTCTGTGTGCAAGGCCAGTGTTCTTTGTCCTGTTGAGGGTAGGAAGGCACTTAAGCCATAAACCTGCTGCCTGACCCACTCCCTTTCCCGTGGCAGGCATTACTAGTTAATCTCAGGTATCACTACTCAACCATGGTCTCCTCCTGCCAGAGCCTTCTCAAGCAGTCTTTGGGGGACACCAACCAGTATTTAGTTTCTTCATGCAGGATGAGTCTTTTTACTTCCCTTGTACCATACAGTGCTCTCCTGCTGGCCTGTGTTTGTCTTTCTTATGTGATAGCTTTATAATAATAATCTGTGGCCCACTCTCCACTGATTAATAATAACACCTATAACGTAGTTACAGGGAATCTAATCCATCCCTTCTCAGGGTCCAGGTGTTGTTTATATGTGAACGTGAGGGGGTAGGAAGGAATGTTGACTCCTATCTCATTGGATTTTTTTTTCCCGTTGCGGAGCACAGGCTCCGGACGCGCAGGCTCAGCGGCCATGGCTCACGGGCCCAGCCGCTCCGCGGCACGTGGGATCTTCCCGGACCGGGGCACGAACCCGTGTCCCCTGCATCGGCAGGCGGACTCTCAACCACTGCGCCACCAGGGAAGCCCTCGTATTCTATTCTTGTCAGTCACTCTTGGTGCTGCTTCTGTGTTTGTATTTTATCACATCTGGGCCTTGTTTAATGATAGAACTCATTTCCTTCTCAGTTTCTCTTTGTATTTGTCCCATTGTGGTGGTTGGGAGAACCAAAATATTCTAAATGAATTCAGGCATTGTCTAAGAATCAGAGAATGAGGGAAGCAGTCAGTGGGGTGAATACAGCCGAGGATGGAAAACATAGATTCACTGACCTGACAGGAGTTGTGCCCCACTTAAATCATAGGGACATGACCATGCATACAAGTGCAGACACCTTAAGCAGATCGATATTCACGCTGCTGGAGGACGTTCAGCCTTATAGAGGAGTCCCCCGGAGATTCCTTTAAAGAACAAACTTCCCCGTGCATTTAAAATAACACCCAAAGTACGTAACTACTGTTTACACACTATGGAGGTTTTGGGGTCATGGCTGTTAGGAAGGGAGTTGTAACACTGATTTTTTAAAAAATTATCTGTAGGTATTGAAGAAAGAGGTGAGCAATGAACAGATACAATGATAAAAGCTTCTGTTGTGTATGCCTCTGTGCAAGGCATCTCCCTTATGATTTCTCCTTTACCTTCCTAAGGACCTCTCAAAGCAGTTATTATTAATATCATTTTTAAGGTGAGGAAATTGAGGCCCAGTGCATTTAATTGTCTGAAGTCACCCAGCTAGCAAGTGACATCTTACTTCCCTTAACGGGTGGTAAAAGGAGAAAAGAGACCGTGCATCATGATTTAGCACAGTGTCTGGTATGCAGTAAGCCTTCTATGCAGTAAGCTGATCTCTTTATCCTGAGATTATATATTACATGTCTCTCTCGTGACTATGTGGCAAGTGGCCGGTATCTAGTGGAGGGCAGGTCCGTGCTGTGGACCCACGTGCTGCTCTGCTTTGTGGGCAGATGTGACTTGGACCAGAGGGTCTTCTTTCACCTACAACTGTGCTTAATTTCCAAAGGCGTCTGGAATCCCCAAGTAGAAGTTTACTGTAGTAAGTGGAATGGTGGTCCCCCAAAGACGTGTTCTAACCTCTGGAGCTTGCGAATGTGACTTTATTTGGGAAAAGGGTCTTTGCAGAGGTAATTAAGTTAAGGATCTTGGGATGAGATCATCCTGGATTACCTGGGTGGGCTCTAAATCCAATGACAGGTATTCTTATAAGAGACACTCAGAGGAGAGACACATGGAGAGAAGAGGAAAAAGCCATATGAGAATCACAGCAGAGATTGCGTGATGTGGCCACAAGCCAAGGGTCACCTGGAGTCGCCAGAAGCTGGCAAAGACAAAGAGAGTCTCCCCTGGAGCCTTCAGAGAGAGGTGGCCCTGCCGATACCTTGATTTTGGACTTCTGGCCTCCAGAGCTGTGAGAGAATACATTTCTGTTGTTTGAAGCCTCCAGGTTTGTGATCAATTGTTATGGCAGCCCCAGAAAGCTAATACACCCATGGTGTCTCAAGAACCCTGCTGCTGGTGGGGAAGAAAGATGACCAGCCCAAGTGCCAGGAGCCCTGGGCTTTGCCCTGGTCTGCTGCTAATGAGCTGTGGCCTGAGACAATCTGTTTTGCCTTCTGGGCCTCAGTTTCCTTGTCTATAAAATGAGGGGTAGGGGAGGGGATTATGAAATAATAGAGCCGGGCGACCAGAGATTGAGGGTGGAATCCTTGGGGGTGCTGGGACTGAGTTGTTAAGTATTGCAACCTTCGGAAGGAGATGGAGGCTGAGGCGCAGGGGAACATGGGAAGAAGGGTGCAGGGGCCAAGGGCATGGGTGCTTTTCTGAATGTGACACGTGGGCAGAACTGCTGGGGAGTCTGCACCCACCTGAGTCAGCTGCAAATGCTGCCCTCTCCCACTTAGCTGGGCCTGGAGCTGGGGCAGGGATGGGGGCTGCTGATGGGAACCGGTTCATTCCAGTCCAGGATTTTGACATGATAGAAAAGAAAAAGAATAATAGCAAGCCCTCCATTGGAGATCATTTGGCTGCAAATGATGGGAGACACGTTTAGGATACTTCTGCTCTGTTTTTTTTTATTTTTTTGAAATTCCAGAAATAATTCTTTTGACCTGGTTTTGGTTGAGCTCGGGATGCGGTTAGAGTTAACGGAGCTGAAGTACAATATGCACTTTCGATGTTCCAAGTCACCTGCAGGGCTGCCTTGTCTGCTTGGGTCTCAGTGTCCTTTGGATGGGGGCGGGGGTGGGGTAGGGTGGTGCATTTAATTGTCCGAAGTCACCCAGCTAGCAAGTGACATCTTACTTCCCTTAACGGGTGGTAAAAGGAGAAAAGAGACCGTGCATCATGATTTAGCACAGTGTCTGGTGAGGGGGTGAGGGGGTCAGGGCTATGTTCCCCCTGAAACCTGAGGGATCAGTGCAGCTCAGAGGTCAGGGATGTGGGCTGTGGCGTGAGTTTGCAGCTCTGCCACTGTGGCTGTGTGGCTTTGGGTAAGTTACTCACCTCTCTGAACCCCAGTTTACTCAGCTGCAAAATGGGGTGACTTTGCCCTCCTCGAAGGGGTTCCCTTGTTCGATTGTTACAACAGCCCTGTGAGGTTGGAGCCGTTAATGACCTCGTGTTACAGATGGAGACCTGGCACCATGGGGGGGTTGGGAGACAGGCTCACAGTCACATCTCATGGCCGTGAGAATTTCCAAGCCAAGAGCCTGGGCGGAGTCCACGCTCTTTATCTGCCTCTTCCTGCCTTTCCAGGTGGATATTTGGTAGTGAGTATTGCCTTTGGTGGAAGACGCTAAACCTTGTACCCTGTAGGGGTCCAGGTTGCTGGAAAGGGGCCCCGATTCAGTGGAATCGGGATAAAGTCCTGGACCGCCGATGCACGTGGAGTGGGCAGCTTTACCATCCTTTCCCGGGAATGCTTCCCTTTGGTCCCTACCAGCAGTGGTGCCCTATCCTGGCAGCTCCTGTGTTGTCCACAGGGCATGCCCGCTATGTCCTCCTCTTCCACACAGGCAGCACGGATGGGCGTGTGGTAATACCCCAGTTTTGTCAGATGACATCAAACAAAGAGTTCTGGCTTCTTTCTCCTTGCATCTTCACAATGGGGTGGCTAGCTTGTGTGAATCCTGGAAAGGGGCTCCCAGCTTGATCAAGCGTGGTCTCCTGGGCCCCCGTCTCCGCATGCAGTCCCATCTCCCTCCCACCCTCCTCCTCCAGGACCTGTTAGGAGAAAAGAGACCGTGCATCATGATTTAGCACAGTGTCTGGTGAGGGGGTGAGGGGGTCAGGGCTATGTTCCCCCTGAAACCTGAGGGATCAGTGCAGCTCAGAGGTCAGGGATGTGGGCTGTGGCGTGAGTTTGCAGCTCTGCCACTGTGGCTGTGTGGCTTTGGGTAAGTTACTCACCTCTCTGAACCCCAGTTTACTCAGCTGCAAAATGGGGTGACTTTGCCCTCCTCGAAGGGGTTCCCTTGTTCGATTGTTACAACAGCCCTGTGAGGTTGGAGCCGTTAATGACCTCGTGTTACAGATGGAGACCTGGCACCATGGGGGGGTTGGGAGACAGGCTCACAGTCACATCTCATGGCCGTGAGAATTTCCAAGCCAAGAGCCTGGGCGGAGTCCACGCTCTTTATCTGCCTCTTCCTGCCTTTCCAGGTGGATATTTGGTAGTGAGTATTGCCTTTGGTGGAAGACGCTAAACCTTGTACCCTGTAGGGGTCCAGGTTGCTGGAAAGGGGCCCCGATTCAGTGGAATCGGGATAAAGTCCTGGACCGCCGATGCACGTGGAGTGGGCAGCTTTACCATCCTTTCCCGGGAATGCTTCCCTTTGGTCCCTACCAGCAGTGGTGCCCTATCCTGGCAGCTCCTGTGTTGTCCACAGGGCATGCCCGCTATGTCCTCCTCTTCCACACAGGCAGCACGGATGGGCGTGTGGTAATACCCCAGTTTTGTCAGATGACATCAAACAAAGAGTTCTGGCTTCTTTCTCCTTGCATCTTCACAATGGGGTGGCTAGCTTGTGTGAATCCTGGAAAGGGGCTCCCAGCTTGATCAAGCGTGGTCTCCTGGGCCCCCGTCTCCACATGCAGTCCCATCTCCCTCCCACCCTCCTCCTCCAGGACCTGTTCCTCCCAGTATGTGCTGTTTCATGACTCTGCTTTCGCTCATGCCGTTCCTACTATCTGAAATGCTTTTTTTGAAGATTTTTTTTTTGATGTGGACCATTTTTAAAGTCTTTACTGAATTTGTTACAATATTGCTTCTGTTTTATGTTTTGGTTTTTTTGTCCGCGAGGCACATGGGATCTTAGCTCCCCAACCAGGGATTGAACCCACACGCCCTGCAGTGGAAGGGGAAGTCTAAACCACTGGGCCGCCAGGGAAGTCCCTACCTGAAATGCTTTTCCCTCTTTCTCCACCATCTACCCCAAGGGTTCCTTTGCTTCCTCAGACCTTGGCTTAAAGATCTATCCCTTCTTCTCCCAGGCAGCTGAGATTCTAGTGCACAGACAGACAGACAAATGAGTCAACAGACAAATAACTACACGTGATGATTTGGAAACAAAGGCTTTGGTGAAATGGAGGGTTGTGGCTGGAGGCGTCCCGGAGATGCAGTTGTCGGGTGAGGGGCCAGTCACGCCCAGGACTGATGTGTGCACAGAGTGGCTGCCGGAAGAGAACCGTCTTCCGAGGTCCTGAGGTGGGAGAGCTGGGGTGTTCCAGGACCTAAAGAAAACCCAGAAGAGCAGAAATGTCCTGCAGGATGGGGAGAGCAGTAGGAGGTGAGTTTGCAGAGGTCCACCTGCAGGATGGGGAGTTAGACTTAAATGTCGGTGCAAAATGTGTGCTGTGGGGGGATCCCTTTGGCTGTTGTGTTTATTCTGGAGGTATTGGGTTGGCCAAAAAGTTCGTTCAGGTGTTTCCGTAACATCTTACCGGGAACCCGAACGAACTTTTTGGCCAGCATAAGAGATGTGCCGATAAAGGAAAGGGGAAGGTGTGGGATGCCTTGTGGGTCTCCGGTTGGAGCAACTGGGTTATAGATAGTCGTGCCATTTCCCGAGAAGAGCTCAGTGTGGAGGTGAAATCCAGGGGTGTGTTTGGGATGTAGAAGGTGTTCATGGTGGGGTGACAGATGGCGGAGGCCCTTAAAGGCAGTTGGGTAGAGGGGCAGCAGCTCCGAGTGGAGGTTAATGACCTTCCTCTCTTCCTCATGTCGGTGGTGCAGCCCCAGAGCTACGGACAGGGCTTACGACGCTGCTGGAAGGTGGGGAGAGGCAGGGACGGGACAGGGGCGCTAGTGTGACGGTTTGAACCTGGGCCCATCCTGGCTGCCCTCAAGGAAACGGGGTCGCATTTGCCCGTCTGCAGGATCCAGGCGTCTCCCCCATTCCCTGTTCCAAAAAGCAAATTTCATTGGCGATTCTGCTGTCAGATCTAGGGCCCGTGACTCACATCACGGTATTATGTTTCCTGTGTCTCCTTTTGTTCCTGCTTTATTCGGGTTTATTCCTCATCTTCCAGTTTGGAAAACATTCTTTTTGCTGAAGACAGAATCACCCATTGAGGTGAAAAAGACCACTTTTTGCCTTTCATCTGTTGCCAATCCACCATCTGCCCCCATTTTGTTTTCCTTCCTCCTCCACGAGGTTGTACAGCACAATGTGGGTCATTCCTGGTGTTTTTCTTCTGCTCCTTCTGGGTCTGCATCTTCCTCGTGCTTTTCCTACAGATGTGAAACACTTTTAAAGATGTCTCCTGGGGCTTCCCTGGTGGCGCAGTGGTTGAGAGTCCGCCTGCCGATGCAGGGGACGCGGGCTCGTGCCCCGGTCCGGGGGGATCCCGCGGGCCGCGGAGCGGCTGGGCCCGTGGGCCATGGCCGCTGGGCCTGCGCGTCCGGAGCCTGTGCTGCGCAGCGGGAGAGACCA
>NC_041228.1:8358640-8378122 GCF_002837175.3 Physeter macrocephalus
AAAAAAAAAAAAAAAAAAAAAAAAAAAAGATGTCTCCTGAATCTCTTATCTCCCGTTCCTTTGGTTCACCTGCCCTTTTGTAATTGGGGCTTAATGGAGAGCATTTCCCGATTCCCAACACTGGTTTCTTGAGACTTCTTACCGGACGATTTGTGATGACACTGTTGGAATTTCACTTTCTTTGAGCTTTGCTTGGACCAGGGTAAGCTCCCATTTTGCTGAGGGCATCTGTGTGCCAATCACATGCCTGAATAGATTTAGTTATCAAATATCTTAAAATCTATGACCATTCATATCCACAGATGCTGTATATTATATCCATGCATATACATATGTCTCATCAGGAAACTTTGAAAATACAGCAAAGCACTGCTTAATACGCACATTGACTGTATAAACCTTTGAAAAACTCACCTTTGTCACCTTCGGCTCAAACCTCCCATTGGAATATACCAGCCCTGCGTTCCAGTTAACCTTTCAAACATCATATTCACCATTTGGATTAAAATGTAAATTTACTTCATGTTAACCCAAGCAACATTTTTTTTGATCACCTGCTGTGTGCTAGTCTGGGGGCTAGAGTTACAGAGGGAAATGAGGCCACTTCTCGCCATTTAGCAATGAGGGGCCTTCTATGCTGTGTTGGCAGGTATGTGAAGCCTCGATCAGGGAAGCAGGCGTTCTCTTTGTAGCCTCAGGAATACAAAACACACTGAAAGCCCAGAAACACGATGCTTCTGCAGCATCATTTATCAACATGTCTCGAGTACACTGTGGTTTGGTACAAATTAGTTTTTCATCGAGGCATAAGCAGTTAAATAAACACTTGTCCTTGCCTAGAGAGTTCTTGCCTCCGTGAGTCTGTTCTGACCACAGTGACCTCTTTGATGTGCTGTCTGGGTTCTGGTTAATTTCTGTCTTCTTTTGAGTGAAAAACACAGCCCACGCACTTCGGGGTGTCAGCCGGGAGACATCCATCCTGGCGCTGGGTGCTTCCGGCTCAAAGGTAAGGGACAAGCTGCAGATGTGACCAGGTTGGTCTCCTGACTGTGACAGCGCAGAGGCTGATGGGCCGCCATCATCGGTGCCCGCGACATTGTGGTGACGGGAGGGATTCCTTCTTAGACACTTCAGAATTTACCCACCAGCGTTCATCCCCCTGGGTGGGTGCCCACGTATTCCAACAGGCAGTTCTGTTTGCGTTTTTCCTTTGAAGAGAGAATTGCATGCTTGGAAGAACACAGGCTCTGTAGTCAGACATTCCTGAGCTCAAATGCAGCCTCATCAGTTGTACTGATGGTGTGTTGCTGTGCTGCCTTGGGCAAGCCACTTAAGGGGTTTTGAGCCTCAGTTTGTATCATCTGTGAAATGGGCTACTGACCATTGTATCATAGGCTTGTTTGGAGGATTAGAAATAAAGCTGGTACAACACCTAGAAGAGTCCCTGCATGTATTAGCCACTTGGAAAACAGGTCTCCTCTTTCTTATCAGCAGGGAGCGCTCTCTGAAGGCACAGGTAGCTTCACAAGCAGAGGTGGGTATGGTTGTGACCATCTTTTCTCAGGTCTCCTTGATGGTTTTCTTGGCAAATACTTTAAGAAGGGCCTTCTATCTGGTCCCAGAAGTCAGGAACTCAAGGTGCTTATTAAATTTTACTGAGGTAGCTCCAGCTTCCACTAAGACGGTGACCAGTATATTCAGAAATCAAGACAAAAACTCTAATAATTTTTAGGGTGTTTTTATAGCCGAAAATGGAGGTGGAAAATGCCTTGCGGAGGCTTGGGTGAGAGAGCTGAGTTACTCAGCAGGGAGTTTGGGAGGGGAGGGAAGAAATGTCCTCCTTATGCAAAAAATGCCACCATGCCTTAGTGCCCAAAGCATTTGGATTGTGGACCGGGAAGCATCTTTTACAGACCTTTCTAGACCAGTCCCTCCTCAGTTATGCTGACTTCCTTTTTCATGTTTCTGCTGTGTGCTGGGCTTTATTCACCTCCCTTAACCCTCACAAAGATGCTTGAAGGCAGGGGCTGTCATGCCCACCCATTTTAACAGGTGACTTGCTTTATGCCACATGGCTTTTAAAGGTTGAATGTGGACTTGAACTGAGGTCTGACTCCAAAGCCCACCCCCAGCCATGGTGCTGCCACTTTCCTCACCCGTCCTCCTTACAGCTATTTTCTTTTCATATTTAGCAAAAGAGGAGGTTAAAGCTCAGGGTAGGGAGTAAAGGACTTCTCGTAAATTCACAGCCAGTTAGAAGCAGAGCCAGGTTAGGACCCACAACTCCTGACTCCTGCGACTGCTTTTCTTTTCTGCTCCCGGCCTTGCGTCCCTCGAGTGCGCACCTTATTAAAACCACACGGGAGCTGGAGACGTCTACTCGGCTCTGTCACAGAGCCCTTCCTTCTGGCTGCCGGTGGATGCCGGTCCTCTTCAGGAAGCCTAGGATCTGAGCTCATATTTGTCTTGTCCTCAGGCATCAAAGTAATTGTTTCCTCCTCATCTTCCTGTGGGGCTTTCAGTGTAGGTAATGATGTTCTTGCTCAGAGAAAACCCCACATCAGCTTTGTGACTCCAAACCACCAGCTGCCAGAGGTGCTCAGTGCCTCCGTGTTCCTGAAAGTCCTTACAGATCAGGATTCCTGTCCCTTAACCCCAGCTAGTTGCGGGGCATCTCCCCTGGAAGATGAGGCAGGATGGCTCAGTGGGGAAATATTCCCTTAGACCACGACCCAGGAGCGTTTGTACCTCACTGACCTTGGGTGGGTCAGGGCCCTTCCCTGGGCCTCCAGGTCCTCCCTCTGCTTCCCTCCCAGGTGGCCTGTGGCTCTCCAAGACCCTCCATCCATCCTCTCAACTCCAAGGGGACAGGAGGAGAACGTCCCTTTCCCATTGTGGTCCACAGAGGTTCCAGAACTGAGTTTCTGAGTGGCCTGGCTTGGCTTGCATGCTGGGACGACTCGTGTTGCTTGGGTTCCCCTAGGAAGTAAGTCGGTTTTGTTCACAGATGCATCCTTCTTACTCAGCCTGGAATGAATGAATGAATGAATGAACGGGTGCCTGGAATGAATGGATGAATGACTGGGTGAATGAATGAACTTTACCCAGGTCTGAGTCACAGGACCATTGCTAAGGGGTAAACTCCCGCCTCCCCAACCACATGGAGTATGGGTGTATCACCAGAACAGGGCCCATATGCAGACCGGTCAAAAAAGTGGATGCCGTCTATCTGCTGAGTATTTTGTTTGTCTCTCCAAATCCATTCTCCACCTGCTCTGTATCCGTATGAGACTAACCTTGTGAATTTCATCAGTGGCTCCCTCGCCTGGACTTCTGGTTGGGTGCAGACAACAGAGGCAGCAGTGGAAGATCAGAGGGTGAGAGCTGGGGAGAGAGGACTTGGTTCCCTCCCGGTGGGCTGCCGTGGGCCACAGCTCCTGCTGGGAGCCCTCTCCCTGCTTCCCGTCTTTTGCCTTTTAGGCCCAGCGGTGATAAAGTTCTCTGCTGTGGTCAGTTCCAGGGAGCTTTTCCCTCCCTTGTAGATTACCCTAAGCCCTGCCCCGCTGTCGTAAATAGTCCCATGATTGGTCTGCGGAGCAGCCAGTGTCCCCGGGCCCTGTCTCTGTTGAGACAGGGGGCTGGAGGCTGCTGCTGTTTGACTCAGCAGCTGGGGATCAGGTCCCAGGAATCCAGAGGAGGGTAAGACTCAGTCCCTTCAGTAAGGGAGCCCTCAGACTCATGGGGGATACAGAGGGACCAGCAACAGGGGCCAGCATCCATGTTAGAGGGATGCCCACTTGGGGTGATGGTGACACTCCTCTGGTGGCAGACCTCATGCTCGCTGCTCTGGAGGCTGAGAAATCTCACTAGATTCAGGCTGGCAAAGACATCAGACTGAGGAGCGGGGCTGGAAGGAGACTCAGGTTCGGGGGTGGAAATGAAGGACCGGGGGGAAGCCGCCTGGAGTCGAGGTCCGGGCAGCCTGTGGCTCAGGGAGGCTGAGTGTCCATCCAGGAGGCCTCCATCCGCGGACTTCTGCAGCTGCTCTAGCTTTGGGGGCCTTTAATGAAGTCTTTGCCCTGGTGAGGTGACACGATCTGGCCAGAGCACTGGGCAGGCACTGCGGCTCTGCCAGGTGACTTTAACAGAACTGGCTGCAACCTCTCTCAGGCGGTGGTTTGGGGCTTGGAGCTCCAGCGTGGACCACTCGCCATCCCTGCTTCCCCCAGACTTCCTGTTCATCCTTCCCGATTCAAGCAAAACGTCTCTTTGTTCCCTTCATATATTCTTTTGCTTCACACCCACTTTGGTTTCTATTCCTCTCCTTAAAGGATGCTACCTGTTTTCCCTCCTCCTTTCCCAGGAGCGGTCCAGGGGCAGGACATGAATAACTGTCCAGGGGCTGAGCTCCTAGGGAGTCTCCTTTCTCTCCTTCCTCAGCTCTGCCGCATCTAACTGTACGTCCTCCAGAGTCAGCCCTATCAAATGTGACAGGGCTTCTCTGGCAGAGAAGCTGCTGGAAATAGCTGCATTTGATACGCTGGGGCTGGTGAGGGCTGTCATCCTGCCTGCCTGCCTTGCTGCTCTGAATGTTAAATCCGGAGGGGGAGGGGAGGCCTGGCATTTCCCAGCTCTGCCTGAGGGGATCCCTCCCCTCCCTGGGCTTTCCAGGGCTTCCCTGCTTTCTTCCTGATGCTCCTCCCTCTTGCAGTGGAAAGTGTACCTTCTGGAGACTTGGGAAAATGGTGGACTGGGGCTGGTTACCTTACCCCCCTGCAGTGCTGATTCCCTATGGGCAAATGGGGGTGGTGCTAGCTCATACCCCTCGAGTCTGTTGTGAAAATTAAATAATGTAGGTTAAGCTCCCGACTGGGCATGTTGTAGGAACTCGACCCAAGGTAGATGCTGCTGTTATTATTATTATTATTTTGCGTAATGGGACCTGAGCCTGGTAGGCACAGGGGGTGCCTTTGCAGGCTGTACCCAGGAGGCTGGGGCAGGCATCTGTTCGGGATGAATAATTCATCACCAGTCTCCTTTGCTCCCAATGCAGCAGCTCCTGGCAAGCACTGCAGACGAATTCATTTGTCACGGGTTGCGGGGCGGGGCGGGGGCGGGGGGCGGCGGGTACGCTGGAGAACAGATGGGATTCCCCAGTCACGTGCCCCTGCAGACAGCATGACACACAGTCGTGCTGAGGAAGCCCTGCTTCTTGGAGGAGGAACTTCTTCAGCTTCTGAAAATGGATGCAGCGAACCTGCTGCCTGTGCCTTATGTGGCAAAAGCTTTGTGCTGTTCTGGAAGAAAGCGGGTATTTTCCATCCTGCTGCGTCCTTGACAGCGTCTGACAATGTTTGTTAACCGTGGGGACACACACGTCCCCTGGGAATTATAAGATCAGTTTATATAATTATTTTATTCCTCCTGGGTGCCAGGCCCTGTGTTAGGCACAGGAAAACAGATGAATGGAGATCATCTGTGCAGAATGTTACGGACACTCAGAGAAGGGGGTTGCTGACATCGTCTACTGAATAAGTAACAGCTGACTGTAAGCTACTTTAACCGTGCCTATGGCAGTCAGGGAAGGCTTCCTGGAGGAGCTGCTGATTCAGCTGAACTTGGAGGATAAGCTGGAGTTTCTAGATGAAGGAGGATTTTGAGGAGCACGTGAGAAAGCATTTTTTTTCCAGAAAACTTTAAAAGGTTGACTATCTGAAGGATAAGCATGAACCAGGTGGAGGTCCCGGCACACCTCACTAGGTTTGCACATGATCCATCCAGTGGGAGCCACGGATGGGTGTTGGGTAGGAGGGGAACTTGGTATTGTTGGTATTATGGCGAGTACTCTGACTGCGTGGGGCAGAGTGGGTTGAGGAAAGATCAGTTTGTGCATTCATTCATTCACTCACTCACTAATTCATCCACCCATCCTTTTATTTGTACAGCAGACATTTCTCAAGTGCCCAGGGTGTGCTACACTGAGAGGTGTCAGTGGGGAGAGGAGCCCGGCAGACGTGCTGAGAGGTGAGGGATGGGGAAACCAGCGTGGCTTGTTGGGTCAGATTGGTATCGCTTTGCTTTAAATAAATGAGGTCAATAGAATGAAGCTCTTGGTCTGATCAGAACCTGCAGAGGAACCCTGCTGCACAGTTGCGGTCCATCCACAGACACTGCGTGCCACCCCAGATGTGCTGCTGGACAGCGACGGGAGGTTCTTTACGCACTGTCATGAGGCAGCGGAGGTGGCTGTGCTGTCCTCTCTTTGCTCCCAGAATCCCCCGGGGCATCTAACGCCTGTTCTGTGCAGCTTGCCGTGGCACTGCTGTCCAGATGCACAAATGCACATATGCACACACCTCTTTTACCTTAGCAAGCTCAGGTGGCCAGTGAAGTTTGCAGAAGGGTTTCTATTCTATGCCTAAAACATTGCCAAAACCCACAGGTCCCGGGTGAACTCTGCTTGGAGATGCCTTGGTACTCCTGTGGGGCAGGAATTTCCAGTCTGCTTCCTCCCCTTCTGGTACCCTTCCTGAGCATCTTTTCCTCAAAAGGGTGTGCTTTATGGATCACCTGAATCAGGATCGCCTGGGATAAGGGTTAAAAGGCAGGCTCCTGAGCCCCAGGCAGGTTTAACTGGATTAGAATTTCCTAGAGGTGGGGTGGGGAGCTGGGGAGCTTGCATTTTTAATCACCGCCTTTGGTGTCTGGTGAAGCTCTTTCATGTCTTCTGAGAAGTACCATTTCAAAGCGCAGAGCTTTTTTTTTTTTTTTTTTTTCTCCTGGAATCGGCAAAGCACTATTCCTGAGCCACGTGTCATGCAGGGGGCTTATTTCATTCTCACTCCTGCCCCAGAGGATGGTGGAGGGGGTCCTCTATTTTATGCTGTAAGTAAGGGGGTGAAGCTGGGGTTCAAACCTCAGTCGCCTAAGGCCAGTAGATGTCTCCATCTGATGCAGGTACTGAATCAGTGCTCAGAGGCAGGCGATGAAGTAGTTCATTGAACAGGATGGAAGCTTGCGGCATGAGTAAGAGCTCCATTCAACCTCCACTTGTCCATTTCAACCCACTCTCGGGAGCTGGGGCTCCACCCCCATGGAACCTCGGCAGGCCCCTGGCTTACCTGTGCACTTGGAGACTCAGAAGTCCTGCAGTCGCTTGGAATCCCGGGACGATGTCACTTGAGGAAGCAGTGTGCTGGGTCCTGGGGCTTCGGCTGTGCGTGTGAACTTCGAGAGGAAGGGAGGTGGGGAGCAGACAGCCTTTTATGTGTGGCCCTAATGTTTCCGTTTCTTTTTCTCTGGTGGTGGCAGAGTTGCTGTAACCTTGAAAATAACACAGCATGGTAATTACTGCTCATGTTCATCATCCCTTGGTGCTTGTGAGCTCCTTGGGGGAAGGGATTCTCTGAAGTTTTTTGTGAAATATTATTACAAATTTAACAGCTGAAAACACCCATTTATTACCTTACAGATATTGTAGGTTCAGTTCCTGGCACAGTGTGGTTGTGTTCTCTGCTCAGGATCTCAAGGCAGAGTTGAGGTGTCGGCCAGGGCTGTGTTCTCATCTGAGCCTCGGTTCTCTTCCAAGCTCATTTGCTGTTGGCAGAATTCACTTCCTTGAGGTTGTAGGACTGAGGCTCTGCTCTCTTGCTGGCTGTCAACCAGGGTCCAACCTCAGCTCCTAGATGCCATCCACTTTCCCTCCCACTGTGCCTTCTCCATCACAGTGCACCTTGCTCCTCTCTCACCTCTTTTATGGGCTTGCCAGGTTAGGTCAGCTGCACCCAGGATAATCTCCCTTTTGAGTAACTCACCGTCATCTGGGACCTTAATTATATCTGCAGAATCCTTTCTGTCACATAAGGTGAAATAACCATAGAAGTGCCATTCTCTCATATTCACAAGTCCTACTGATATTCCAGAGGAGGGGATTATACGGGGTGTACACCTGGGGCCATCTTGGAAATCTGCCTACCTCAGGGCCCATGTTTAATTCACAGGGTACGGGGCCAGATATTTGCTTTATTGAAGGTAAGGGAGCTGCCTGGAGGACCAGCGCAGGGCACAGAGAAGATTTCCTACACCCAGAAACACACCGCAGGCGGTAGAAGCAGGACTCAAACTCACTGCACCAGTATTTGGCAAATAGCCTTGAGACGCTGTTGGATTCTTGCAGATATGTCCGTAGAGTATTATGCTGACGATTTTCTAGGGAGAATTTTATGGAAACCATTCCACATTGAGCGCTTGAGTAGCTGGTTGCTGAATTTAATCGATGATGAAATAAAAAAAATTATAAAAATTGTTACCTGACATAGTCCGCATAATACTTTTTATAGCCCTTTGGTCCAGAGCTTAATTAATTTCAGTGGATGGGTGGGTGAGCAAGTTTGTGAATAAGTTCATTATCACTACATTAACCTGTTTACTCACTCATTTCTTCATCCACCCACCTAGCAACTTCCTGCAGCCAGTAGCCAACATCCTTTTGTCAAAAGCCCACTCCCCCTGCTGTGATGAGCACTGGTGCTAAGAAACCGCACAGTCCCTGGCTCTTCCTGTGGCCCAGGGCTCCTTCGGTGTGCTGCGAGGGGTGCTTGAACTTGGGTTGCGTGGGGAGCACGTGAAACACGCAGATTTCTGCACTCTGCTGCAGACCCACTGAACTAGACCGCCTGGATGTGGCACCGGGACTATGTGAGTTTTGCAAGCTTCCCGGATAGCTGAGGCCCGTGGACGCATGAGACCCGCGAGCGCAGTGGTGCTGGGGAGACACAGCAGCAAGCAGGCTCTTCCGTTCTGTGTGTCCCGTGCTGCGATGGAGGAAGGCGGTGGGTGGGGACAGGAGGTGGACCTTGTTCCAGGGAGAAGGAAGGCGGTGGGGACAGGAGGGGGACATTGTTCCAGGGAGAAGGATTAGCTAGCATCAGAAGAGGCCAGGAGAGAGAGAAAACGGAGATGGCCAGGAACTAAAATTACTGTGCAGCCTGGATTCTGGGATTGAAGTGTAGCCACATCGATTTACTCTGAATCCAGTTTAACCTGGCAGACTCAGGGTGAAGCTAACTCTAAACCCCTGCTTTCCAGGGTGGAGAGAAAAATCAATCTGTGATTTGTGTGGGGAGTCGTTCTCCTTCCCCATCAGAGATAGTGCAGAGCCAACAGACTGAGGCCACTGGTCCCTTTGCGAGGGCTAGTCTGCAGAGCTGCCCGGCAGGGCTGTTTGCTCCCTTTGTAGGGCTTGTCGCCTCCCTTGCAGGAAGGGTCCCTGCCTCCTGTGGAACCAGCCCCTCCCTCGCTCACCCCCTCACCTCCGTCAGTCAGCACCTCCTCTGAGGATGGCAGACGCAGGCCCGGGTGGTGGTGTTGGCTGCTGGCTTACACCCGGCATGGGAAGCAGAGGTGCCCAGCCCCTGGCTTGGTTATAAAAAGGGGAGGAAAAAGAACCCCTCATTTTCTATCTCCTTCGTAATTTATTACATTCTCTTCCCACACACGAGATTGTTTTTCCCCCTTTCTCTCATCACATGCACGCAGTTTTTTCACCTGCAGCCAATGAAACTGGAGGAGCGTTGACCTGATTTCTGAATGCAAGTTGACTCCTGAGATCAGCTTGTATATTTAATGTTAGTATCTCCTACCCCAAGCCCCCGAGTTCTGACCTGTTGTTACATTCGTAGTGTTTCTTATACTTTTGGTGTCCGGAAGTGTGTGTGTGTGTGTGTGTGTGTGTGTGTGTGTGTGTGTGTGTCTCGGTGTGTGTCTCTGTGTATGTATGTCTGTTCAAGGGCCTGTGTGTCTGTACGTGTGTGTCCGTGTTGTACATTGGGCACATGGGGCTAGGGTACAGAGTTGTGAAGGAGATGATGCCTTCAAAGTAGGCAAGGCACGATTTTTAAATTAATGTTTGTTTCCTTCATGCTTAGAGCAAGGGGAAGCCTTTGGAACAGAGCTTATAATGAGTGGGCGACCCCAGTTAAAATACTGAAGTTCTTCTCTGCAGGTTTGGTGGGTGGTTGCTGCCCCAGCCTCCTGAGTCCCTGACCCCCTCTCTCACCCCTGACCCCTAATTGTCTGTCCCAAACTCCACTGGATCCAGCAAGAAAAGTGTTAATTACTGGCACTCAAGATGCCCCAAGGCCACCATCTGTTCTGATTAATCAGTATCCAGACAAAACCCGGGGTTAAATATTTTGAAACAGCACCCTCTCTTCAATTAGAAGGTTTAATCTCCACCATAGCCTTGTGAAATTGGAAAATTTGGCATTATTACTCCCAATTCACAAGTGTTGAAACTGTTGCACAGAGAATTGAAATCACCCACCTGTGGCCACCCACCTGGGACATTTCTGCCTGGTTTCTTGTTCTCTGAGGTTGAATGTTGCCTTCAGCATTGCCGTTCCTGACCTGGAGGCTATTTGGGAGTGAAGTTTTCAGAGGAAGCCGTTTTATTTTCTGGGAGGAGCCTCCCCCTGGGGTGCCTTTTGGGAGTCCCCTCCTCCATCTTTGTTGTGATGTCCTGTTCCTGGTAGAGGCCCTCCAAAGCTAAATCTGTATGTTTGCTGCATAAAGAAATGTTGGTTGAATGAAGAAATGATTGGACCCGGCTGCAGCGTTGATCTTGTCTTGAAACAGCCAGAGTTGTTTTTGAACTTGTCAGTCTCCAGCCTAAACTGCAAATTCCTGGAAGGCAGGACCCCTGTCTGCTCATCTTTGCACCCCACCTTGTTGCCCCAGCACAGCCCCCGGTACTGCACGGTGTGGGTGCTTTTCCAGAGTTCTTTGATAGGGTGGAGTAACCCCCAGTCAATCACATCTTGAAGTCTTCACCTTCCGGATAGTGGGAAAATGTGCCTTAGCAGGTCTCTTACCCTGAAACCAAATGCAAGAAGGGCTCTTTCAGAAGCAGCCTGTATTTTTAGTGCCACAAAGAGGCTGGGTACTAGAGGGAGAGTGAGCTGGGGGACCGGATGACTTAGAGAATCTCAGAGTTGCTCTTTGTGGGGATGGCCATTTCATGCACCTGGGCAAGCTTACCCTGCACTTTGTGGACTGATGGCTCGTGGGTGGGGTCTGTGCATATTCAGAAGTAGCCAATGTCTTGTCTCTGGCCACTTTCTGAACTTTTGCCCAATGGCAGCTCCATGACAAACTTTTGAAGAATGGAAAATTAACCAAGGGCATGTATCATCTGCTCCTGCACTGTCTCCTGTCCCTTTCCACAGCTCTGCCCTCACTGCCCAGGCTCTGCCATGACCTCACCCCCACCCTTGGTATTTCAGGAAAATACAGGCTCTTTGGTCATGGAGACACACATTCAAACCCTTGTTCTGTCTCTGTAATTGGGATTGTGGGTGAGTCACTCAGGAATCTTCTCTTTTCCTCTTCTGGGAAATCAGGATAGTGGGGTTATTGTGAACATTAAGATAAATGCTTAACATATACAAAGTGAGCTCCCTTATTTAAGATCAACTGATGAGGGACTTTAATCACATCTATAAAATACCTTCAAGGAAGCACTTTGTGTTTGATTGAGTAACTGGAGGTTGTACTTAGCCAAGTTAACAATCAAAAAACCACCCCAGTTCTTAACCAGGGGAGAGAGGAGAACTCTCTGAGGGACTGAGAACTCTGATGCTCAGGGCTTCAGGGGAACTTTCTCAAATGACAGAGCTCTCCTTCCCCTGGAGCTTTGATATGAGACCTTTCTTCCCATCTAGAACCACAGGTCTGCAGAGCACTTCTTCGTCCTACTTCGCTCCTCCCTAATCGAAACTCCCCTGTCAGGGTCTTTCTATTTGCTGTGAATTTTGTGGAAGGGAAGCGAAAGTGGGGCAAGTCTGAGCTGTGCTGGCCAACCTGCAGGTCAACTGAGGAGTTCCTGGTGGTATTTGGCCACAGGTTCTGGAGGAGAAGTGATTTCACAGGTTTCAGGGAGAAGTGATTCAGGAGCGGCCCATGGGGAGAGGACAGTGTCCTACCCTCCCCTGTAGCCTGGCCTCATGGCGAGGCCTTAGCAGCTGAAAACTAAGTTACTAACATCCAGCTACAGCGTGTTTCCTGAGGTGTCCAAAGGATGAATAAAACTAGGTCCCTGTTCTCTGCAGGATCCACCAGACTGCAGAGGAGACAGACACAGGAACAGTTATCCCCAGAACGGTAAATGTGGGGCGCACAGGAGCACAGCAGGAGAAAATCATGAGCCCCAGTTGTGTGGGTCCAGAAGCTTCCAGAGGAGGTGACTGAGTCCTGAAGGATTCGTAGACGTTGGCCAGTGGAAAAGCAATTATGATATTTTTTTCCTTGAGGCTTTTAAAGTTCGACATCTACACGGCTTGGGGTGGAGCATTGGTGTCCTCATCAGGTGGTATTTCTGAGGCTTGGGAGGCAGACAGGATTCACGCTTGCAGCCCATGCCTGCGTGCCGTTTAAACATCTAACTGCTAATTAATGAACCCCAAACCGAGCTTGCTTGAAGGTGCCGGACTCGGCATTTGGAGCAGCCTGCTCCCCGGAGAGCAGGGATGGGCTGAGGGTCTGTACGCAGAAGGCTCGGGCTGGGGCAAGGCCACTGTCCCACTATAGGGTCTGGGGGAGGGCGTGGTCAGAGTGGCCACTGGGCCTGCTAAGGGCCCAGGAGCTCCCAGGACCCGCAGGAGAGCCCCAGGTCACGGCTGTCTTTGCGACAAATCCTCATTTGGACATTTTCTTGCTTTCTTTTTTCTTTATTTTTTATATTAGAGTATATTTGATTTACAATGTTGTGTTAGTTTCAGGAAAGAGTATATTTGATTTACAATGTTGTGTTAGTTTCAGGAGAACAACAAAGTGATTTAGTTATACGTATACAGGTATCTATTCTTTTTCAGATTCTTTTCCCCTATAGGTTATTACAGAGTATTGAGTAGAGTTCCCTGTGCTATGAAGTAGGTCCTTGTTGTTTATCTATTTTATATATAATAGTGTGTATATGTTAATCCCAGCCTCCTAATTTATCTCCCCCTCCTTTCCCCTTTGGTAACCATAAGTTTGTTTTCTAAGCCTGTGAGTCAGTTTCGGTTTTGTAAACAAGTTCATTTGTATCGTTTCTTTTAGATTCCACATATAAGTGATATCATGTGATATTTGTCTTTTTCTGTCTGACTTATTACTTCACTCAGTATGACAATCTCTGGGTCCATCCATGTTGCTGCAAATGGTATTATTTCATTCTTTTTTATGGCTGAGTAATATTCCACTGTATATTGGACTTCTTGCTTAATTTTTAATTTTTTTTTAATTAACAGACTTTTTTTTAAAATGCAGTTTGAGGTTTACAGCACAATTAGGCAGAGAATGCAGAGTTTCTGTAGATCTCTGTCTACACACAGTTTCTCCTATTTTTAACATCTTGCCTTAGTTGGCATGTTTGTTTCAGTGGAGGAACCAATAGTGATACATGGTCATTCACTAAAGCCCGTAGTTTACATCATGCTTCACTCTTGGTGTTGTACAATTCTGTGGGTTTTGCCAAACGCATAAAGTCCTGTATCCACCGTGACAGTATCATGTAGAATCGCTTCCCTGCCCCCCACCCCCAGGTCCCCTGTGCTCCCCCTGCTAGAAGTCAGGCGGAGCTTGCGTGAAAGAGGATGCACAGCCTTTCAAGGAGCCCAGGAGGGCATTAGTAAACAACCTCTCAGGTCATTCTGGGCCCTGCCAGGAGACCTGTGAAAGACCAGACCCCGTAATAACAGCCTTCGTTGCTTCTCTGAATTAAAATGTGCAGGTGGTTTGTGTTTGTCTGTGGTTAATCTTGTTTAAGGAAGAATTAAGAGGACTCTAAGTGCTCACCAAGCAGAAAATGTTGTTTGCTACCAGACATGATGCAGAGTGGAGTGGCAGCTGGCTCTGGGGCCCTCCCCCAGCCCAACCCTGGCCCCAACCTTCCTGCGTGAATTTTGTGAAGCCAAGTTAAGGATTTCCCGGCTCCCCTGCCCTCTGCCTTAGTGTCAGAGGCCTGGGCAAGGCTCGCTTGGAGCCTCAGTCCTGCAGATGTGAAACTAACACCACCACCTGCCTTTCCAGGTCCTGGTCAAAGACTAAGTGAGACCATGTAGAGAAGAGCGAAGGGAAGGTGCTAGAATATAATGCCATCGTGGCCAGGCACAGGGAGGCCCGGGACATAAACGCACTGCAGCCAGAGCGCCGGAGAGCCTCACCGCTCTGTTTCTCCGTGTCCTGTTTCTCACGGACTGTCTCGCCCCGCGTGCACGATTGTGATTGATTTCCTGACGGTTATGATGCAGGAGAGGAGATTCCTGCAGGCGGGCATCTCTGCTGCTTCCTTACGTCCACCTGGGCTTCCTTGGCAGTCAGAGTCGGAGCTGGTGTGGGACCGCCGTGCAGGGACCCTCGGTGGCGTCACCAGGGCCGGGGAGCTGGCTCCTCGCCTGTGCAGCCTGCACCACGTGGGGCCATCCTGTTGAGAGCCTGTTGTTCCAGGTTGATCAGATGTCACTTTTATCTGGGTTATGACACAGGCTGTGTGTACTTGAGCACAAGGCTCTATGGAAAGCCAGACCTGGGGTTTGGCTCTGTGCTTGGAAATCAGACCGTGATCACATGAGCCATGAACCCGGCCCTGTGCTGAAACAAACGGGTAACTTAGAGGCAGATGGGAGTCGAACTGGGTTTTCGTTCAACCCCCTCATTTCACAAAGAAGGAGGCAGATTCCACAGAAAAGGTGCACAGCTGGATGCCAGATAACTGTGTGTTGAATATATTAATAAATGCATGGCTGAGTAGCATATATATATATCTGTCTCATGCCCTGTACACAACCTCCTTCACTGGGCCAGGTCCAGCTCACTGTTGAGCTCTAAGTGCCGCTGCCTCTGGGAAGCCCTCCCTGACTGCCAGGTCGGGTTCTTCTGCATGTGCCTCTTCCTTAGCATGTGTCTTTCCACGTTGTCTTTGCCTATTTACACGGCTGTCTCCTCCAGCAGACTGTGAGTGCCAGGGGGCAGGGCCGTGTCTTATTATTTTGTCTCCAGCAGTGCCTGGCTCCTAGCGTAGACAGTAGACTACTTGCCAAGGGAATGAATGAATAAATGAATGAACAAACGAACAATTAGGTGGTTGAAGCCAAACTGGGCTCAACGACTAAATCTCTGGAAGCTAGTATAATTTTGTTCAGTGATGCTAAGAGAGATAGTAGACACGCTCTTCCTTGACACTAGCGCTGAAATTGGTATATTTACTCATTTTTTCTTGGCAAATATTTATTGGGCTCCTATTAGATGCTAAGCTGGAATTTCAACACCAGGCAAGATAGAGAACTTCTGCCCTAATGGAGCTAGAACCTAGAGTGGGGAGATCACTGAATTAATTTAACAAATATGAAAGGAAATAAATAGAATTGGTAAGCCCTAATTCCTGGGGTGAGCAGCTTTATAGATAGGACAGTCAGAAAGGGAGGAGTTGATCTTTGGGCCAGATCTTATGCCAGCGAGTTGGTTATCCTTGTGTGTAGAGAGAATGCAAAGGTCCTGAGGCAGGAAGGACTTGGCGGTTGGAGGAACTTATTTAAAGGCCAGGTGGTTGAGGGGGAGGGTGACGTGGGGTGAGGTGTGAAAACCTGCTGATCATGCAGGGAGAGCCTTGGATTTTATTCTAAGTGCAGCAGGAAGACATGGGGGGAATTGGCTCGTTTTTCATTTCCTTTGGAGTTCTCAATGCTGAGGGTTGTGGGAAGAGATGTGAAGAATGGGTTGAAGAGGGGCAAAAATGGAGGCTGGGGTACCACTTAGCATGATTCTTCACAGTTCCAGATGAGAGGTTGATGGGCTTGGACCAGGGGTAGCATTCATGGTAATAATATCTAATATTTATTGAGCACATATGCTGGAGTAACTCATGAAACACTGCCAGCAGCTTTATTCCATCGGTTCTATTACTGTTCCCAAGTCATGGGTGAGACTTAGAGAACAGGGGCTTAAAGAAATCACTTGCTGAGGGACACGGAGCTGGGAAGGAACGGAGCCAAGATGTGCATCTAGGAAGCTTAGTTGCCAAGCCCGTGCCCCTTCTCGCCATCCATATGGGATCCATATGGGGTGTGTTTTAGGGTGGAATTGATGAGGCTTGCTGCTAGGCTGGATGCCGGGAGGGGTGACAAGAGAATCCCTTGAGCATCTGTGGGGCAGGGAGGTCTACAGTAAGACCAGAATTCTTTTCTGGAATTTTTTTTTTACCATCTCGGCTCAGACCCTTGTTCTCCCTGGGACCTTTGCACTGGTCTCCTGCCCCATCTGCTACCTCTGCAGACCCTCACACATGCATGCCCCACTGTTGAGACATTGACATTGCCTTGTCTCCCTTCTTCCTTACTAAAGCCAGTGTCATGCCTTTCCTTAGTGCTTCCATTGGCTGTTCCATCACCCAACATGAGTACCATACCAACAGGGTCCTAAAATGGTCTTTCCTCTTCCCGCCTCATTGCAACCACAAACCATGTGATGCTCGTAACCGGACTCTGTTTCCAGAGTCCACCCAGCTCTGAGCACAGGGCAGGACACAGGGTAGATGGTCAATGCAAGATGCTTGAAGAGATCAATAAAGGCGCTGTGCTCTCCTGCCTCACCGCCTTTGTACATGTCGTTCTGAACCAGAATATCCTTCCCTGACCTCTCTGTTCACTGCCATCTTTCACATCCTCTAAAGCCCATCGCACATTCCTGCTCTGGGAAACTTTCTCTGATGGCCACCACTAGACGTGTACGTCCTCCTTGTTATAAGGTTACCAAGTATAGACACCGTTCCAACTTCAGTGACCATCTCCACTAGGAGACGGCCTGCCTGCCCTGTGGGGGAGAGGACGTCTGGACATGACTTTCATCAACTATCCTGAGCACGTGCAAAATCAAGAAGGAAGCAGAAAGGACCTCCTGAGAAGTCATGGCTTGTCCCTTTGCTCTCTGCTCTCTCACTGATAGAATGCGTTCATACTCCGTGTAGGGCTTCTTGACTCTCATTTGAAATAAGCTTGCCTTCAGGAAAGAGTGATCACGTACCTGGTAGGTGTCAGGCACTGTCCTAGGCACTGTGGATACAGCCGTCACAAAGCAGGTTAAAATCCCCATCCTCGCAGAGCTCAGGTTTCAGTTAGGGTAGGGGGGAGAAAAGCAAATAAGCAAAACAGGTGGGGCTGAGTGGTCATATCACTCGGGAGGAAAACAGGCAGGGGCTGGGTGCGGGGAAGGGTGCCTTGCTGTTGGGTGCTGGGTGATGATGGAGGCCTTATCCAAAGGGCCCTGGAAGCAGAGTTCTTGGAAGGGAGGGAGGGGGCAGTGAGGAGAAGAACATGGAGCATGCCGTGCTGACGGAGGAAAGGGTCTCACGTGTTCTGGGAGCAGCCAGGAGACCAGCGCGGTCCAGATGGTGAGAACATGACGTGGGACACGCAGTCAGAGAGATGAGAGGATGCTGAGGTCACCAGAACCTCGGAGGGCATCTTAGGGCCTGGACCTTCACTCTGGGTAATTTGAGATGCTCCTGGAGGGTTCTGAGAGAGCGATAGGAGCTGACTTTAGGTTTTAGTAGCATCTCTCTGGCTCCTAGGCTGAAAACAGACCATAGAGAGGAATGTTTCCATTTTACAGAAGAGAAAACCGAGGCTTGGAGAGAGAGTTTATCAGAAGTCCAATAACTGGTGAAGGGGCAGGCCCTGGGAACCTAGGGGTGGGCAAGATTGTCCTGTTCTGAGGTTTCTCAGCATCTCATGTGCACAGACAGGGAAGTAATAATGGCCTTATGGGGGGTGCCCCAAAAGTTCTTCCGTCTTTCTGGTATTTTGGACAACGTAAGGGGTTATTGAAATCTTAGGATTCTTTTGCCCCCCTTTCTCTCCCTTTTCCTAGCTCTGTGGGCCTCGGATGTAAAACGGCTCCTGAAGGCCAGTATGGCAAGGATGGGATAAGAGAAACAAGACACCAGGTATATCAGGAGAGTTGTCTTCCTGAGGTGCTGGCAGCTTGTTGCTTGTCTGCTAATAGAACAAACAGCTTCGTGTGAGAGCTGCAAAAATGTTCAAATGCACTGGAAAAAAAATGTCAAAAACAGTCTGAGGCTTAGGCTGCTCTGTGGGCGCACAGAGGTGAGAGCTATTTCTGTAACTCATTACAGGAGTTTTTCTTGCAACGTTGTTAAAACTTGTGAAGCAGGTTGATTCTGCTGCACGTACAGAGACAAAGCCTGTGAATAAATATATAAATCCTAAGTGCATGTTACACCATTGGATTGTCCTCCAGCACCTTTGTGGACACCTCCCACTATTTGGACAGAGGTCCGGAGAAGACTTCCCGTTTTGTTGGTGGATTTCTAGGATGGCTCGGCTCAAAAGGCACTTGATATATGGCTGCACTGAACGCATCTTCAGGTGTGTGCAGACCGATGCGTGCAGGTGGCTTCACTCTGTGGTCAGAGGAGGGGTGAGCCAGAGCTTGCTGTTGCAGCCCATAGCTCGTGCCATATGGGGATGCGGTCTGAGGTTCAGCTCCTTCCTTTTGGGGCAGATGCCAGCATCACCTGGGGTTCTGAGAAAGTCCATTCAATCCATCAGATGGGCTGTTTGGTTTATTTGCTTCCTTCCTTGTCTCCTTTTTCTCTTGGCTCATCTTCCCAGCCTCTCTTTGTCCCTTTCTCCCTTCTCTGCCCTCTCTGTCTACCACCTCTGCATTTTTAGCATCATTCAGTCTCTTACTGTATCCAGTCACTTAACCTGTTCTATTTATACTATTTGTATAAATAGAAAAATTAAAATAGCATTTCTTAACATCTTTATTGGAGTATAATTGCTTTACAATGGTGTGTTAGTTTCTGCTTTATAACAAAGTGAATCAGCTATACATATACATATATTCCGATAACTCCTCACTCTTGCGTCTCCCTCCCACCCTCTCTATCCCACCTTTCTAGGCGGTCACAAAGCACTGAGCTGATCTCCCTGTGCTATGCGGCTGCTTCCCACTAGCTGTCTGTTTTACATTTGGTAGTGTATATATGTCCATGCCACTCTCTCACTTCGTCCCAGCTTACCCTTCCCACTCCCCGTGTCCTTAAGTCCATTCTCTACATCTGCGTCTTTATTCCTGTCCTACCCCTAGGTTCTTCAGAACCTTTTTTTTTTTTTAGATTCCATATATATGTGTTAGCATACGGTATTTGTTTTTCTCTTTCTGACTTACTTCACTCTGTATGACAGACTCTAGGTCCATCCACCTCACTACAAATAACTTAAATTTGTTCCTTTTTATGGCAGAGTAATATTCCATTGTATATATGTGCTCTATCTTCTTTACCTATTCGTCTGTCGATGGACACTTAGGTTGCTTCCATGTCCTGCCTATTGTAAACAGTGCTGCAATGAACATTGTGGTACATGACTCTTTTTGAATTCCGGTTTTCTCAGGGTATATGCCCAGTAGTGGGATTGCTGGGTC
>NC_041228.1:8378370-8380354 GCF_002837175.3 Physeter macrocephalus
TAGTGATGCTGAGCATCCTTTCATGTGTTTGTTGGCAATCTGTATATCTTTTTTTTTTTTTTTTTTTTTTTTGCGGTACGCGGGTCTCTCACTGTGGCCTCTCCCATTGCGGAGCGCAGGCTCAGCGGCCATGGCTTACGGGCCTAGCTGCTCCGCGGCATGTGGGATCTTCCCAGAACGGGGCATGAACCAGTGTCCCCTGCATTGGCAGGCGGACTCTAAACCACTGTGCCACCAGGGAAGCCCTGTATATCTTCTTTGGAGAAATGTCTGTTTAGGTCTTCTGCCCATTTTTGGATTGGGTTGTTTGTTTTTTTTGATGAGCTGCATGAGCTGCTTGTATATTTTGGAGATTAATCCTGTGTCAGTTGCTTCGTTTGCAAATATTTTCTCCCATTCTGAGGGTTGTCTTTTCCTCTTGTTTATGGTTTCCTTTACTGTGCAAAAGCTTTTAAGTTTCATTAGGTCCCATTTATTTATTTTTAATCCCATCTCTGTAGGAGGTGGGTCAAAAAGGATCTTGCTGTGATTTATGTCATAGAGTGTTCTGCTTATGTTTTCAAGTAAGAGTTTTACAGTTTCTGGCCTTAAATTTAGGTCTTTAATCCATTTTGAATTTATTTTTGTGTATGGTCTTAGGGAGTGTTCAAATTTAATTCTTTTACATGTAGCTGTCCAGTTTTCCCAGCACCACTTATTGAAGAGGCTGTCTTTTCTCCATTGTATATTCTTTCCTCCTTTATCAAAAATAAGGTGACTATATGTGCGTGGGTTTATTTCTGGGCCTTCTGTCCTGTTCCATCGATCTATATTTCTGTTTTTGTGCTGGTACCATACTGTCTTGATTACTGTAGCTTTGTAGTGTCATCTGAAGTCAGGGAGCCTGATTCCTCCATGTCCATTATTCTTTCTCAAGATTGCTTTGGCTATTCAGGGTCTTTGTATTTCCATACAAATTGTGATATTCTTTGTTCCAGTTCTGTGAAAAATACCATTGGTAGTTTGATAGGGATTGCATTGAATCTGTAGATTGCTTTGAATCGTAGATTGCTTTGGGTAGTATAGTCATTTTCTTAATGTTGATTATTCCGATCCAGGAACATGGTATATCTCTCCATCTGTTTGTATCATCTTTAATTTCGTTCATCAGTGTCTCATAGTTTTCTGCGTACAGGTCTTTTGTCTCCTTAAGTAGGTTTACTCCTAGGCATTTTATTCTTTTTGTTGCAATGGTAAATGGGAGTGTTTCCTTAATTTCTCTTTCAGATTTTTCATCATTAGTGTATAGGAATACAAGAGATTTCTGTGCATTAATTTTTTATCCTGCTCCTTTACCAAATTCATTGATTAGCTCTAGTAGTTTTCTGGTAGCATCTGAATAATAGTGGTGAGAGTGGACAACCTCATCTTGTTCCTGATCTTAGAGGAAATGGTTTCAGTTTTTCACCATTGAGAACGATATTGGCTGTGGGTTTGTCATATATGGCCTTTATTATGTTGAGGTAAGTTCCCTCTATGCCTACTTTCTGGAGAGTTTTTATCCTAAACGGATGTTGAATTTTGTCGAAAGCTTTTTCCGCATCTATTGAGGTGATCATATGGTTTTTCTCCTTCAGTTTGTCGATATGGTGTATCACATTGATTGATTTGCCTATATTGAAGAATCCTTGCATTCCTGGGATAAACCCCACTTGATCGTGATGTATGATCCTTTTAATGTGCTGTTGGATTCTGTCTGATAGTATTTTGTTGAAATGAAAAAGGAGAAGTAACAACTGACACTGCGGAAATACAAAGGATCATGAGCGATTACTACAAGCAACTATATGCCAGTAAAGTGGACAACCTGGAAGAAATGGACAAATTCTTAGAAAAGCACAACCCTCCAAGACTGAACCAGGAAGAAACAGAAAATATAAACAGACCAATCACAAGCACTGAAATTGAGACTGTGCTTAAAAATCTTCCAACAAACAAAAGCCCA
>NC_041228.1:8380383-8450793 GCF_002837175.3 Physeter macrocephalus
AGGAGAATTCTATCAAACATTTAGAGAAGAGCTAACACCTATCCTTCTCAAAGTCTTCCAAAATATAGCAGAGGGAGGAACACTCTCAAACTCATTCTGTGAGGCCACCATCACCCTGATACCAAAACCAGACAAAGACGTCACAAAGAAAGAAAACTACAGGCCAATATCTCTGATGAACACAGATGCAAAAATCCTCAAGAAAATACTAAAATAGCATTTTAATAAGGGAAAAGGCTTATGCAAGTAACCTTTAATAAAATGTTGAGTTCTTGGGGCACCCCAGATAATATTCTGACATTTGAGACATTTTTTGGGGGGCAGAGGAAGGTACTTAGAGAATTTAGAAAATGGAAAGAATGAGCAAATTATTTTAGAGAATGCTATTTAAAAAATAAAAAGCCAGTATAAGCTGTTTTCTTCCATTCTGTTCAAGTCTAATACATTTTCCAAAAATGCATAAAAGTCAAAAGCAACACCAAGAAGCTCCATAATTGGGAGAGACCATATTGCACCAAAAAATGAAAATAAAAATTAGCCAAAGAGTCAAAGAATGGCAGAGACCTGAAGCTCTTTGCTCTCGTGTTTTGTTTGGTTCAGCAGAAACTGCAGAGAATAAAGACTGTATTTTGGCCTTGTGTTCAATGTGAAGACAAGATGATTTCTCTCGAAACAGAGATTTTTCAAAACTGATGTGGAATTTGGTGTCACTCTAGAGTTTGATGCTCAGTGTTTGTCCCTGACCCCATCTGTCTCCCCCGCCATCCCCGCGTACCCACCCAAATACGCAGACACAAAATAACCCTGTGAGGCTTTTGCACCAGGAGTGAATGTTTTATAAGTTTGACTTTTTCATAGCAGATATGCTTTTCTTTAAAAGACAATCCTAGGACTTAGATAGATAGGCAGACAGATGGACAGACACAAGGGTAGGTAGTTGGCATTTAGCTAAATGTGAAGAAAAAACATTCTTGAACTTGGATTGAGGTGATAATGATTTTGAGTCCTGTACCTTCTGTGTGCCCTTAAACAAATTACTTCTTTGGGAAGTATTTTTTAACCTTTAAAAATATAATTGTTAAAAGAAAGGATCTTTCAAGCTAAATATTCTAAGAGCCAAGGTGGTTCCCTTGGTCACCCGTACGGAGGCCACCAAACATAGGCCATATGAGCATCATTTGTTGACAACCTGTTTTAATTCACAACTGATAGGCTCTGGGAAACAGGTCCTTCCCTCAGGGATCCCTGTCAGAAAACAGAGCACTTCCTGATCCTGTGCTTTGTTCCGGGCGTTCTCCTGTGTGAGATTTTACACGATCCCTACCCCAGCCCTAGGCGGTGCGTATACTCTTGTCATGACTACCTTATTGCAGAAGAAGCAGCTGAGGCCCAGGGAGGTTCAGCAACTTGCCGAGGTAACCCAGGCAGGGAGGAGGAAGCTTTGCTCTAAGACGGGCCCCCTTCCAGCTCACTGTGCATTGAGAGGGACCACTGAGGTCGCCATCGGGCAAGATGCTCACATGGGGCCCGGGGGGGCCCAGCTCAGCCTCCCAGACTGAGTAGTGAAGCTTCAAGTAGTGATCTGCTAGAATGAGATTTCAGCCTACAAGGCCACCATCCAACCAGATCAACTGAATTTAATGTGTGCCTTTGGCCGTGGGGCTTTTTATGAAAAGTGCAGTGATAATAATAAACCACTTGGAAAATAAATGGGCTGAACTGTCAGAAGGTGGCATAACGAAGCTCTCGTCATCTCAGAGGCAGAGGCACTGGATAATAATAGGTAGTAATATTAATAACCATAATTATTGTTGGAATAAAATAAATTCTAATAATAATAGTATTATTAAGAATTTGAAGTAGAGTTAATTGAGGGTAGGCCCCGTGTGAGATGGGGATAAATCATCTCACCCATCTTTATACCTCCAGGGCCTGTTGGAATGTCTAGCACACAACAGATGCTCAGTAGAGAGGGCTGTTATCACCTGGTTTTTGTCTTTTGAACACTACGATTCTTGCACCTAATCTTGTTTTTCTCTTTGCCTTGATCATTAGGGAACTCAGATGGACTTGAAACTCTGGCATCCAGAAAGAACTTCGTTTTCTAATTTCATCTTATTTTGTTTATTTTCTTTCTCCCAGTGATGAGCGTCCCTTGCTATCCCTACCTGCCCACTGCTTGACTTACTCTAGGTTCTTTTCCCCTTAAAGGTAACATTGATTGAATATTTACTGTAAGGCAGACATCATGCCAAGGACTTTTTATGTGTTCTCTAATTTAGTTCCTGCACCAGTCTTATTTTACAAAGAGGAAACTGAGGGATTTTGCTATCTTGTTGACTGTCTAATCCCAACACCTGGGCCAGACATGAGATCATAGTAACTTAGACTGGAGGATGGATAGAAGTGAGTGACTGGCATAAGTGATGGTGTCCAAGGACTTTGAACACAGGTTAATTGTGACAGCAAATGGAGGGGGCAATGAGGACTGATTCCTTGGGTTCCAGTTGTAACCACAATGAAGGAGCTGGTGCTTTTTCCCAAGATGGGAGACTGGGGATCAAAAGCTTTGGAAGGAAAATTGAGAGTTTTGTTTTTAACTTCTTAGAGGTGCCATGGAAACATCCTGGTGATGTCAGGTAGACAGGTGGCTCTGTGAGCCCAGCTGTCAGAGGAATGGGCCAAGCTGAGGTCATGAACTTGGGAGCCATCAGCGAATAGGAGCCGTGGGTGTGGATGAGCTTGCCCAGGTGAAGACACAGAAAGAGAAAGAGGGCATTGAACCTGAGTAAGTCCAGTGTTTAAAGGCTGAGTAGCAGAAAATTAGCCCATAGAGTTGACCAAAAAGGATCTTAGAAAGAAGTAGGGGGAAAACTAGAATAGCTAAGTGTCATAAAAGCTGAGAAGAAGAGAATGTTTTTGGAGACACAGTGATCAATCTGTCAAATGCTACTGAGAAAGTCTTATACGAGGAAAGAGATGTGTCGGTTGGATTAAGAAATGTGGAAGGCACTGGTGACTTGAGGAGTTCGTTGAAGAGTGAGTGGAGGCTTACAATATCCTCCATGAGATAGTCTTACCGAAGAGGCTGAATCTGGTTCTCATTAGGAGTAAGCCACCCGACAAATCCAGAATGTGAGTTACTCTGTATGGCAACTGGCCTGACTCTTTAAAAATGTCGGTAACATGAAAAACGTCCCCCAACCCCAAGAAACTCTTCTTCATTAAAAAGAGAATAAAGGAACATAACCAAATTCCATCATGTACCTTGATTAGATCCTGGATTTTTAAATATGAGAAAACATTTTTGAGACAATTAGAGAAATGCTAATGTGGATTTCCTGTTAGATGATATTATGGATTTTTTGTTAATTTTCCTGGGTGTGATAATGACATTGTGGTTATAAAGGAAAATGTTCTTGTTATTAAGAGACGCTGAAGAATTAAGAGGAACGGTTATTATATTAGTGTCCTTTTGCCGCTGTAACAAATTACCACAAATTTTGTGGCTGAAAGCAATACAAATTTATCAGCTTAGAGTTCTGAAAATTAAAAGTCTTAAATGGGTCTCATAGGGCTAAAATCTAGATTTTATCAAGGATACCAGGAAAATCTCTCCATCTTAAGGTCAGCTGATTAGCAATCTAAAGTCCACCTGCAAACTTAATTCCCCTTTGCCATGTTACCTAAAATATTCACAGGCTCTTAGAATTAGATGAGGACCTCTTCACCCCACAGTCATGTCTCCAACTTATTTACCAATGTATCATAATTTTTAAAAAGTATAAATAAAGCAAAAGGGGACAAAATGTTAACATTGGATAGATCTAGGTGAAGGGCATGTAAGTGTTTGCTGTTTTCTCTCAACTTCTTTGTAAGTTTGAAAAATTTCAAAATAAAGAGTTGGAGGAAAAAAAATTGAACGGGAGGTGAAGATTAGGGTACCCTGTATAGACCAGTTGGTTTAGAAGTTGGGTGGAAATGGGGCTGTAGATACAGAGATGTGGAGGAGATGGAAGGTTTTAGGACAGGAAACACTAGGGCTAAGGCCTTCTAAAGATCACCAAGGGGAACCAGTGGGAAATCCACAGGAACCCAGGGCTTGCCAGGGCTGGACGCTGTGTGGAAACCTCTCTCTCCTCTCCAGCCACCCATCCCCACCTGACAGCACTGCCTAGAACTTACCCACTTCCTAGGATGTTGAAAATAGCAATGGGAAAATAAGGTTCTCTCTCTAAAATGTAGACTTGGGCTGAATACTTATCTTAAAGTACTGTGGAAAGGATCGACATGCTAACATGAAAGATGCACCAGGAGTAGAAGAGGTTTTCAAGAAAAATGAATTGTCCAAGTTATCGGAATGAAGTTGGGTCTTTGCTGCCCTCCCTTGAGTTTATCCCCTCACACATCACTTTTCATTATTGCACTTTTATCAAGGATTTATTCCATGCTGCATGTGTCTTGTGCACCACCCCACAGCAGTCTCTGGGAGGCGTCCTACTACTGTCCCAATTTCACAGATAAGAAAGTTCATGCTCAAGGTCACACAGCTGGTGGGGATGGAGCTGGGATTTGAACCTGGGCAGTCTGACTCCATAGTATGTTCTCTTTGGCACAGGGCTACATTCGTCCAGAAGAAATATTCTTACTGAAAAGCAAGAGGAACCCTTCTGTGGCTTCACAAGTGCTTCAGGGAGGGGTGGAGAGGGTTTGTATTCATTGCCCTCTGCAAAACTTCATGACATCCTCTTTCCTCAGTAGTTTCTCAGAATAGCTGAGAGTCCCTTGCTCTGACCTGAACATCCCTGCAAGTGTGCGTGTCACTGAGTCCAAGCTCATACTGCCCGCTGTATGACAGGCCAGTGATTCCAGAGCCGAGGTGTTAGGGCAAGGGACAGCAACTTTATTGGGAAAGCCAGCAGGCAGAGAAGTTGGTGGACTAGTGTCCCAAAGAACCTTTTCCCCCGAGTTAGAATTCAGGCTTCTTTATACGAAAAGGTGGGGCGGGGTGTGGTTGGTTGTTGCGAACTTCTTGGTGCCTGTCTTGCCGCTGTCCACCTAGGTCTGGTTGCAACGTTCCTGTAAACCTCCAACAAGACAAATATTATTCTCTGTTCTGCAACTTTTTATCTTTATGTGGACGGAAGAGTGTTGTACCTTTAAAGGTCAGAGCCTTGAGAATGGGCTATCCTGTGTATTTCTGGCTGTAGGCAACATCCTTAACTTGTAACAAAAGCAATAAAATTCGGAGTTTCAAGAAAAAGAAACAGATCCAACATGGAGTTGGATTTGTTCTTCCCTATTACATGCGCGTGCACACACACACAGACACACACCCCTTTTCTCCCAACCCCTCCAATTCCTTTTCTCTTACCTTTGGCAAGATCGCTGTAACAGCTTTGCACCACCTTGGCCAGCTGAAGCCTGCACAGATCCAGGTGCTGCTGTGTGTGCGGACACCAGGATCCAGGAGCCGTGCGTGCTGTCAGAATTCTGCCTGCTACAATGACCCTCATCTCTTTGGTATTTTCCCAGGGTTTTGGTACCCAGGCTTTTGTACTTGCAGGGAGCAGGACTGGACAAATCTGAGACCAAACCTGAAAAGCAACAGGAAGAAATTTCTCCCTCTTGACATACATGAAGTTACTGCCTTGCCAGGTTTGTTTGACCATGTGTGGCTCTGAGGGGATCAGGTTTTTTGTTTTCTTTACCGTATAAGCGGCATGTTTTTCTTCCCTGTAAATTCAGCTTCTGCAAGGTTTGGTTCTTAGTTGCAGAATCTCACTGCTCAATGTAGGTAGAGGCTAGAGAATTGATTTCCATGAAAACTGAACTTGGAGACCCAAGTGTTTGTTATCCTGATCTGTAAAATGGGGCCAATCATGAGCCACTGTGAAGATGAAATGAGACAGCATATGTGGTACAGGGAGCAGAGTACCTGGGTCAGGGATAGAGGTCGTGGCCACAGCCTGTGCCAAGGGCCTCTCATACTGTCTCATTTAATCCTCACCACAATCCAGGGAATAGATACTAGAATTAGCTCCATTTAGCAGATGAGGAAAGTGAAATTGCTGAAATTAGGTAACCTGCTGAAGTCCAAACAGATCATACTGGCACATCTGGGGCTGACCTCAGGTCTCTGACCACAGCCCGGGCCTGGCAACTGTGAAACCAGCCTGCTACCTTAGGGCATCGCTAAATGCCAATTCTTGTCCCATGAGTCCCGTGAGTCTTCCTGGTCTCTGGTGAGATGTGTCATTCCCCTAGGAGATGCCATTAATGCCCTTGTTGGCTTTGAGACTCCCTGAGCTTCAGCCCCTGTAGGGATCGACCGAGTGCCGACCTGAAGCTTATTAGGAGGAACCAGTAAGGGAGCACCTGGGAAAGCCCACGACACGTTGTGGGAGCTCCAGAATCCTTGGTGAGCTGGAAATTTCCTTAGGATGACATGCTGGATAAACACTAGGTTATTATTACCATGTGATTAAAAGCCTCTCCACTTCCCTGGGTTTGTTATTATGTTTCTGAATTGTCTTGAGCTAAGATGCATGGGCAAGTTGAAAAAAGAGCTATTGTCAGTTGCAGAAGATGTACTGAATGGAGTAGGGGACCACTTTGATTGGAGTTGCATTATGTGAAATCAGACTCGAAGCCACCTCTTTGCTATTGAGTTAGACCCCACCCCGCCGCCACCGGTGCTTCTGTCAGAGCCTGGTGTGGATGGGGAGTTCCAGGAGAAACAGCAGGGACCAGAAGGGGGTGTTAATGAAGCACCTATTAGTGCTTCCCGCCCCTCTGTGCGCTCTGAGTGGGCGATGCTCGGGCTGACTCATTGAGTTCGGATTGGTTGCAAGGAGGCAGGCCCCATTACCAGCAGTAGGAGATCAGTTTCCACATCCTGTGCCGTCGGAGCTGGTCCTCGGTTGTACTTTAAGTTGCACCTCTGAGCTGGAAGCACAGTGTGTCTCCCCAGGACATCCAGGCAGCCGGGGCCAAGGTGTGTACCGTACCGCGTCTTAGCGACAGATGGAATCCTTCCGTGGTGCAGGGTGCTGGTTAAACCAGCAAACGATCCAATCTGGGGACCTTTCTGGCTTCGGACTATTTAATTAACAGGGGCCTCGTGGGCTGGGCCAGTCCCTGAGTTTCTCTCACCACCCCACGGTCATCACATCTTCAAGGACCCCATCAAATCATGACAACGAGGGTGACAGTTGTGGCCACAGTTTAAGTACTTACTCTGGATCACTTTACATATATTATTAGCTCATTTAATTTTATAAAAAATTCTTTAGTGATGGGGGTTTGTACTATTTTTATCCCTGTTTTCTGGGTCAGGGAGAAACTGCGTCATATGCCCAGGGTCTCCATGGCTGTGAAGTGGCAGGAATGGAAATTGGTCCCAGGTCTGGCTCCCCCAAACCCATGGCTCAGCAGTGACCTTCTGCTAAAGCCTTTCCTGAGCCCCAGGGTCAGGGTCCACTCTGGCTTCTCAGATCTCCCCTGACCTTTGCCCGGATCTTCTAATGGTACCTGTCACCTTCTTCCTAGCGTGGCAGGGAAGGGTGCTGCACGGTGGCTGGCACAGGGAAGGCCCTCTAAATACTTGCACTTCTTGCCTTTCCTGTGGAAGGCAGACCCTGAGCCAGAGTCACGGTTTTTAATGCCCACAGCCTGGTGCCTGGCACATGGTCCGTGTTTTTCCTCATGCTGGTGGCTCCTTTGCCTGAACGTGGACTTGAGTCTGACTAGAGCTTGTATCACACTGAGCAGATGAAGGGACACGGTGGGTACTTGGCACACCCTGGCTGGACAGATGAGTGAAAGAATATATATGCAACAGGTGATGAAGAATTATAGCCATCATCCTCATCATGACTTGGCATTTTCATGGAACGTGCAGCAAGAATGCAGGGCACGTGTCAGTGGTGGAATGATCAGAGGCCTGGAAGACCTGGATTGCAGTCCCCACGTTGTCACTTAGTCATGATGGCTTTAGGAAAAATCACAGGGCCTCCTTTAGCGTCTGTCCTTTGACCTCTAAATTGAGGATAACCGTCCTGAGTTTAATAGGTGGTTCTGTGGCTAAAATGAAATATTGGAAAGAAAGCCTGAGCGTGGTGCCTGACACAGAGTACGCACTTGATAAGTTACTCAGGTCATTCCTGTATTCAGCAAGTGTTTATTGAACACCTACTATGTGCCAGGTGTTGTTCTAGATCAGGGGTCAGCAAACTATGGCCTGCAGGCCACATCCAGCCCACAACTCGTATTGGAACACAGTCATGCTCGTTTACTTACCTACTGTCTATGGAAGCTTTGCTTTACGAGGAAGAGTTGAATAATTGAGACAAAGACATTATGGCTTGTAAAAGCTAAAATATTTACCCTCTGGCCTTTCCTGTAAAGAAGAAGTTTGCTGAACTCTTCTAGATGGTTGGGATAGAGCCACGAACAATGACAAAGACAAAACTCTGTGCTTCTTACATTGGGTAGCGCCGGGGTGATAAGTTCAGGAAGAGACTACAGTGATGGTGGGAGATGGAAAATCCGAGGAGTTATTTAGATGGAGTGTCCTCTCTCTTGAGGTGACACTTATGCAGCCATTCACTTCTTCACAGACAGAAAACTTCAGCGGGGGGAAAAGTGAAGTAGCAGTAAAAACGCCAGAAGTATTAAGCACCTACTATGTGCTTCACGTTGTGGACCTAGACTTGAACTAAACTGGAAAATTCCTAGCTTCATGAAATTCACATTCTAGACTGTGTGGGACACCAAGACAATAAAGAACTACCCAAAACTTTTTTTAAAGACTATTATATTAGAAGATGAAGAGTGCTAAGGGATAAAATAGACTGAGTAGCCAGGCGGGAAAAATGTGGCGGGGAAATTATTGTAGTTTTAAAGGGGGAATCCGTGTAGGTGTTTTTGGTGACATCTAAACAAAGAGTTGAGGGGGAGGAAGGGGTGAGCCATGCAAGGCCTGTGCCGTAGAACCTTTAGGCCAAAGAAACAGCTAGTGCACTGGCACTGGGGTAGAAATGTGCCTGGCGTCTCTGAGAAACAGCAAGGAGGCAAGTATGGCTGGGGCAGAGTAGGAAGATGGTGAGGGCTAGCAGTTGAGATCAGATAGGTAATGGGCCATGGACAGGACTTGGGGGCCAGCATAGTGCCTCCATTTTGAAGATCACAGCAAAAACGGTGAATCCTCTTCTGGAAAATTTTAACCCAACTCAGGAGCAAAAGAAGATGAGTTCCAGAGAGTTTCTGTTGGAGACAAGTCAATAAAATTGACCCAAGTACTAAAGAGCCACTGTTCTCTTTGCAGAGAAAGTGACTCAGTGTAGGTCTGAGGAATTACGCTGTAACCAGATATGTTTCTCCGGGAGGGAAGCTGGATGCTGAAGGCATTAAAAGGATCTGGCTTGGAACTGCTGGGTAATGAAAGTCCACAGTGGTCTCCGACAGACAGCCAGATGTGCACACGCAAAAGCCCACCATCCCCCCCTCAGGTGTGGCTAGTGGACACATACACCTTGCCACTCATATGTCAGTATCAGAGTATGTATTTGATGGGCGCTTTCAATTGGATTTTTCTTTTTCTTTTTCTGGCTCAAAGAAAACACATTGTGTCCACACCCACCCCCTCTTCGCACAGGAGGCAGTTGCCAAGACAGTGGTACCCGGGCACTGTGAGCATCTGTTTCGGAAGCAGTAGAGTCCTTTGCAAGACTGGTGGCTCCAGAACGCTGCTCCCCGCATAGAATACGGTGCAGGAGGCTGGCTGGCAGTTGGGTGAGAATAAGTCTCCGGGGGGTTAGAAAGAAGAGAGATGGGTAGCTGTTTTTGAGTCTCCTGCTGTGGGAGAAGAAGATGTTTTCTCTCTTCTGGTTGCTGGAGACCAGTAAAAAAGGATGTTTCTGACTCTGTTTTCCCTTGGTTGTGCTGTGTACCCAATGGCAGCCTCCAAAAGCAGTTTGGTGGTGTTTGTTTTAGCTCCACGGGCTTCTAAAATCAGGTCAGCCTACAGAATCAGTTTTATCAGTGTCATTCCCCAGCCACCTGCTGGACGTGCGGGGGGTGAAGTGTTTTCTAGCTGAGCACATTTCGTGTGTTTGGGGCTTTTGTATCCCTGAGCAGCTCTGCACAGCCTCACCAAAACATCGAAGACGAGGAGAGCGCTTCTTTTGTCATCCTGTCCATTTCATAGGCATGTAGAGGTTGCGTGCCTGCCTCACAGTCACCCAGCCGGTAGAAGGTGGAGGGAATGTTTAAGATCTGGCCTTTTGATACCGTAGTCTTCAGGGCTTGTGTCTGAGCTACAGAACAAATGAACCTCTGTCCAGACGAGCATGTGTGCTCATTACCACTCACAGGGTGTGATGTAGCCACTGTCAGCTGAATCCAGGAAAGGTGGATCTGGGCTTTGTCTCTGTAGAGTTATAACCTGGAATGGAAGAGAATCTGAAAAAGAAAAAATATATATCTGATTCACTTTGCTGTGCACCTGAAACTAACACAACATTGTAAATCAACTATACTTCCATAAAAATCTTATCAAAACATAAAATAAACTTACAAAACCAGAGGGTGTGCCCCAAGTGGAAATACCCCCTAACTCCCTCAATGACTTCATCACCCTGGATTCTGAATGACATTGCTCTGTTCTGAAATTGTACCCATCCTCCCAGTCCTAAAGGATAAAGGTATTCCATACCTGAGGATGATCCTAGTTTGTCCCGAGATTGTAGAAACCAGATATTTAATAGTAATAACATTTTTATATGTTTGGAATTATTTTGACCCCTTCTTTCATGTTATCTCATTAAAAAGAATATATATTGCTACATTATTATTATAAAGATAGCAGCCTAATACCTTTCAGGCACTTAAAATGTGCCAAGAAACACTCTAAACCCTTCATGGGTATTGGCATTTGTAATCCTGCTGTACACCTGAAACTAACACAACATTGTAAATCAACTATACTTCCATAAAAATCTTATCAAAACATAAAATAAACTTACAAAACCAGAGGGTGTGCCCCAAGTGGAAATACCCCCTAACTCCCTCAATGACTTCATCACCCTGGATTCTGAATGACATTGCTCTGTTCTGAAATTGTACCCATCCTCCCAGTCCTAAAGGATAAAGGTATTCCATACCTGAGGATGATCCTAGTTTGTCCCGAGATTGTAGAAACCAGATATTTAATAGTAATAACATTTTTATATGTTTGGAATTATTTTGACCCCTTCTTTCATGTTATCTCATTAAAAAGAATATATATTGCTACATTATTATTATAAAGATAGCAGCCTAATACCTTTCAGGCACTTAAAATGTGCCAAGAAACACTCTAAACCCTTCATGGGTATTGGCATTTGTAATCCTCAGAGCTTACGTAGAAATACTGTTATTGCACCCATTTTACAGGAGAGGAAACCGAGGTACAGAGAAGTGCTCAGAGTCACACAGATAAGGTGAAATGGAGGTAGCATTTAAATTTCAGCTCACAGACTGGAGAGCTTGTGCTGCCTTTTCCCCTTGTACCAGTGCTTCTCAGAGCTCACGTGAGTGTTTTAAAACACCCAGGGAGTGTTTTAAAAAATGCAAATGCCACTCTCTCCACTCAGAGATTCTGTTTGATTGGTCTGGGGTGGAGCCCAGGCATCGGTATTTTTGTCGTTCTTGCTTTATTAGCTTTTTTATTGTGATTACGACATGCGTGAAAAAAAAGGCATAAGACAAATGTACAGTTTATGGTATTAACGTAAAGGGAACAGCTATGCCACCATGCAGGTAAGGACATTGCCAGCACCTCAGAGCTCCTGCACTGTCCCTTTCCACTCACAACCCAGACTCTCCCCTCAAAGTAACCATTATCCTGACTTTTACAGTGATTACATTCTTGTTTTTCTTTAGAGTTTCAATTCGAAAGTATTCATCCCTAAACACTATAGTTTCTTTTACCTGCTTTTGGACTTTATTTAATTGGAACCCTATAGAAGGTGTTATTTTGCGTCTAGTTTCTTTCCTTCAGCTGTATGTTTGTGAGATTTATCCATGTCATTGCGTGTCCCTTGAGCTCATTCATTTTCATTGCTGTATGGAATTCCACTGTATGACTGTAGCATCAGTCACCATTGATGGACATTTGGGTTGGTTTCTATACTGGATTATTACAAGCAACGTTGTTAGAAATTTTCTTGTATGTGCTTTTTGGTGCATATATGTACATGTGTTGGGTGCATATATATACATATGCAAGGTCTATGGCAAGGAGTACAATTGTGGGCTCCAGGGTCTTTATCTTCAAATGTAATACCTAATGTCTTTTCCAACGCAGTTGTACCAATGTGTACTCCTGGCAATAGCATATGAGAGTTCTTGCTATACCACCTCCCCAAAAACCCTTCCTATTATCAGCCATTTTAATTGTAGCCATTCTGATGGGCTTGTGGAAGTATCTCATTGTGGCTCCAATTTGCATTTCTCTGATGGCTTATAAGTTTGCCCACTTTTCATTTGGTTAGTTGCTGCTTGGATATCCTCTTTTGTGATGTGAGTACTCCAGTTTCCACATCACCTTCCCATTAGGATGCCAACTTTTTAAAAAAAAAACGAATTCTGGATAAAAGCCTTTTATTAATTATATGTGTAGCAAATATATTTTCTCACTCTGTGGCTTCACTTTTCTCTCTCTTAGTGGTTTTGTTGCTCTTGTTTTGTCTTGTGAACAAGGGTTCTTAATTTCAATGTGGTGAAATTGGTGAATTATTTCCTTTATGAAAACATCATGAAGGTTTCTCCATTATTTTCTTCTCTAAGTTTTATTGTTTTATCTTTCATTCCAAGGTCTACCATCAACCTGGAATTGATTTCTGTGTATCGTGTGAGGTAGAAATCAGTTTCATTTTCTTTTTTAATTGATACCAGATTTTTCAAGGAACATATTTTTAAAAATCTGTTTTATCAGCTTATGTATTAGTATTTATTTAAGCTTCCCAGCTGAGTCCAAATTATAGCCTGGGATGACAACTACTGCACTGTGCTTAAAATCATGTTTCTTAGGGCTTCCCTGGTGGCGCAGTGGTTGAGAGTCCGCCTGCCGATGCAGGGGGACACGGGTTCGTGCCCCGGTCCGGGAAGATCCCACAGGCCACGGAGCGGCTGGGCCCGTGAGCCATGGCCGCTGAGCCTGCGCGTCCGGAGCCTGTGCTCCGCAGTGGGAGAAGCCACGACAGTGAGAGGCCCGCGCGTACAACAAAAAAAAAAAAAAAATCATGTTTCTTGTGGGACATTTGGGAAAAAGAATAACATCTCAAAGAACATAAAAATCTCTACCTGATCCCACCACCCAAAAATAACCATATACATTAATTTCATGCGTATTTTATTTGACGATGCCTGCAACCAAGCCTGATACTTAGTAGATGCTTCATCAATCTTTTTTGAAAGAAATAAAGAATAAGTGAGTGAATGAAAACTTTTGTTTATCTCCTTCCATCTTTATTGTTCTTTGCATATTTATACAAATTTGGGTCATGCTATACATGCTATTGGCAACATGATTTATTAGCAATAGCTCTTGCCTATTTTCTAATATTAATTTTTTTCTAATTGCTGATTTTTAATGGCTGTCTGGTATTTCGTCATATATGGAATGTTTTAAATCAGTGACCCGTTGTTGAACTTGTACATTACTTCCAATTTTTAATTAGTATAAATAACATCCTTCATCCTGAAGTCCTCATGTGCTTTTCAGTTTACTTCTTCAGAATGTATTCCTAGAAGTAGATCAAGGTATGAATATTTATAAGTATTTTTAAACTTATTACCAAGTTGCTTTAAAAATTTCTGAATCAATTTAAATTACTCCAAGCAACCCAATGCCTCTTTCTCAGAATCTTCAGACATACTCTTTCCCAGAATTTTCAAATAGACTTGTGCCATCATTTTTTTTCAACCTGGGCTAATTCGATGGATTAAAAAGTCATATCACATGTTTACTTTAATATTCAGTTTATTTATTTCAGGTGAATTTGAAAATGCTATTTATGTAACTCTTTATGTTTTTTTTTTTCAACTTGCTAATATCTTATAAGAGTTCTTTATTAAGGACAGTAATCTTTGGATTATCAGATACATTGCAAATATATTTCCCAAATGGTAGCTTTTCTTTGAAGTTCATTGTTTTTTTTCTTCTTCGAAAGTTTCACATTATTATGTACAAAATCTACCTTATCAAGCTTGTGTGAGTGTGTGTGTGTGTGTGTGTGTGTGTGTGTGTGTAGGAGGGGTTGATCTTTAAGTTTCTGCTTCCTAAAGCCTTCCCTATGTTGTCTTAGTGGGACTATCTTTAGGTTTTCAACATTAAGTAAGATGTTTTCTATTGGTTTCAAATTATTTTACTATCTTGACGAATTCTTTCAATACTACTAATTTAAAGAAACAACATGAACAGATATCAAACTTGATCAATTGCCATTGGTCATCTATGATGATGATTATATGGATTTTTCCCTTTGACTTATTAATGATGACTCCCATTAATAACTTTTCTAATGGCAGACTATCTTTCATGCTTCTGGCAGAAAGGCCGTACTGAACATAATGTTCTATTAGGACATAATAAGTTTTGTTCTTCTAATATGCTGCTTGAGTCTCCTACTAGGATATTGTATAGGATTTTTACTTCTGTAAGTATATGCAAGAATGCTCTTTATTTTATTTTTGTTAGTTTTCAACATAGTGTTGTGCTTCCCAAAATGGATTGGGAGAATTTTCATTTTTTCCTGAGAGCTGAGGAATGAGTCATGATCCATTCCTTGATGGTTTAAAAGAGCTTTGAATTTTTTATTGTGTCTCTGCTGTGATGAGTTTTTAAATATCTTGAACGAATTTTGGTAATTCATATTTTTCCTTTAAAACATCATCTATTTCATCAACTTTTTAAAAGATAATAGCACAGAACTATATATAGAATATATTTTTGTGATTTAAAAATGTATATTTGTGGTTATAAAAACTTTCTATTAAAATTTTTGTCTATGTTTAACCAGCTTTAGAATTTATATTTCAACTTTACTCTTAATTTATGCTTTTACATTTTTAATTCCATTAAGCTGTTCCATATAGTTAAAAAAATTTTAGTTGCAGGCTCATTCCATTTATTTTAATCTAGCCTCCTCCAGTATTGACAGCACTTAAGGCTACACATTTTCCTCTGAGAACAGCTTTGGATACTACTTTTATATTCTGATATGAGATGTGCTCATTATCATTTTCTTTTCAATCAGAAAGTATGCTTCCCTAGGAAGATATCTATCAAAATCACCTAAAGGATCTTTTTAAACAATGTAAGCAATCCAATATCTTCCCTGCTGCCTCCACCCCCAACCCCATCCCAGAGTTCTTTATTTTTCCTTTTTCTTTGTCACTTTGTTTTAGATGTGTTTCTGATAGATAGCAAATTGGTAGATTTGGGGTTTTTTTTTTTTAACCCTCTTAGAGTATTTTCAGGATATTTAAATCTGTTTGCATTTATTATGTATTTAATCATCTGTCATCATTACCATCTTGTTTTATTTTTGCTTTTTTTTTTTTTTTTTTTTTTGTGGTATGCGGGCCTTCCTCTGTTGTGGCCTCTCCCATTGCGGAGTACAGGCTCCGGAAGCGCAGGCTTAGCGGCCATGGCTCACGGGCCCAGCCGCTCCGTGGCATGTGGGATCCTCCCATACCGGGGCGCGAACCCAGTTCCCCTGCATCGGCAGGCGGATGCGCAACCACTGCGCCACCAGGGAAGCCCCTATTTTTGCTTTCTGTACATTATATTTCCTTGCTGTTTCCTTGGTATTCTATTTTTTGCTGTTGGCCTACCTCTGCACTTCTTATACTCTGAGGTGGATCCCTTGGTCTGACATGATGTTATGTGGGATCTGGTGCTGGTCAATCAAACATGCTGTCAGTTCTTAGGTAATGGGTCTGGCTGAGGTCCTGAAGGCAGGAAAGGGATACTCATACTTGAAATATGTATCTATTCCTGCCAATGGAATGGTTACCCATTCTGGGTAGACGGACTACAATGTATCTGCCTTGCCTCCCAGGGGCTGGTGGGTCTTCTCAAATGATGGTGGAGTATGGGGGTCTCTGTGTTGGTCTTTTTGTTGGCAGGGTGCATCCCCAGGAAGCACACTCTGAGAAGGACATTAGCCTACAGGATGTTTGTTAGGGAGTGCTCTTGAAATTAGCACCTGTGGAAAGGAAGAGAAGGAAGCAGCTCTGAGCAGAGAGAGAAGTAGAGCTTCCATGCAGTCCCTACAAAGGCCTCTGCCAACTTCACTGGGATCCTTGAAGCTGGGATGATCTTTCAGAATTGTCCCAAGTTGGAGCAAGCGGGCAGGGCCTCTCTACCCCTGTGTTGGTCAGTGGTTGGCTGTAGACATGATCTTGGGTGAGGAGTTTTCATCAACCAAAGCAGTCCTTTCAAGGCTGTTCTACTAGCATTCCAGCACCTGGAGGGGGAGGAAGGGAGTCTTTTGTTCCTGAAGGGGCATCTCAGTGGCACATCACAATATCCATGCAGCTTACCAGTGCTAGTTACTGGACCAAACACTGGATATGGATTATTTGGTTCAACTTTCACAAAAGCCCTGTGAAGCAGGCACTGTCAGCGTTCCCATTGTATGGATGGGAAAGTGAGGCATCAAGAGTTTAAAGAACTTGCCTCTAATAAAGGAACAGAAGAACTGGTACTCAAACCAAGGCAGTGTGACTTGAATATACTGCCTCTATTGATCTGGAAGGTATAAACCTTGCTCTGGATTTCCCTAGCAGTCACTTTTTTTTTTTTTTTGCGGTACGCGCTCCTCTCGCTGTTGTGGCCTCTACAGGCTCCGGACGCGCAGGCTCAGCGGCCATGGCTCACGGGCCCAGCCGCTCCGCGGCATGTGGGATCCTCCCGGACCGGGACACGAACCCGTGTCCCCTGCATCGGCAGGTGGACTCCCAACCACAGTGCCACCAGGGAAGCCCAGTCACTTTTAAGTATTAGAAAATATCCTTGAACCTGTTTCTCCAATGATCATATCTGGTTCTGCCTCATGTTGCTGTTACACGTGAATGACCAGCCGACAGGTATAGAATTCTTGGGTTGCAACCTTTCCCATTAAGCTTCTGTGTGGATGTTCCGCTGCCCTCTGAGGTTTACTGCTCTCAGTCTTAGGGCCTCGATTCTTTCATCTTCCACTGTACATGGCCTCTTTGTTTGTACTTGTGTCCTTGGTGAGTTGTCTCCATCCTGGAATCTCAAACTGCCATCACATTACTTCAAGGTGTTTACTTGCCTTCCGTCTGCTCTCCACTTGGGTGAAATCACTCATTCATTCTTTTGTTCATTCATCTTTTGAAATGTGCTTGTGTTCATTCCCTGCCACACACAGTGCTCGTTGATGGGTACACAGAGATAAGCCAGCCATAGCAGCCCACAGGGTTGCGGAGACAGACAGGAAGTAAAACACTGCCTCAGGGTAGGCATGCGCCCCGGAGACAGACTCCCTGAGTGGGGAGCAGGCCTTGGGGAAGAAAAGCCTTGTAGAAGGTGAGCTCTGATTTGGGATTTGAAGGATGTGTAGGAGCTTGTCAGGTGACATGCTGATGCTCTTGCACTGACCCCAAGTCTCCCCAGTTGGGCTTTTTGTCTCGTCAAGGAAGCTCGACGAAGACCGTCACAAGAACCATAGCTCATGCCTAAAGCAGAAACTCTGTAGTTGCTTTTCCTCTGCTCACTCACTTAATCCTTATTTTTCAGAGGAGAAACTGAGGCCCAGAGAGGCTGCATGGTTTGTCTGAAGTCACACAGCCAGGAAGTGGCTGAGTCACAGTTTGGTTCCCTGCCTGGTGATGCTCAGAGGGAAAGGTAGAGCCGAGGCTCAGAGAGCAATCTGTGTCATATTGGGAAACAGCAAAGAGCCGTCTCTGGGTCTTCTTCCTCCAGGTAGTCCTCCTTGCCCAGCCCACCCTTGACCCCATCCACCAGGGCCCCTCTCTGCATACCCTGCACGTGCTCTGTGTCAGCACCACTTTGGGTGCTGTGGGCAAGAGAGGTGAACAAAGTGTGGTCTCTTCCAACACCTGTTAAAACAATGAGGAAAACTCTATTCAAGGTGATTGCAGTAGGGGAGAGAGATCAGGCTAAGCTCTGAATGAATACAAGGAGAAGTGGGGGGAATGCCCTGGCGGGCGAGTGGTTAGAACTCCGTGCTCTCACAGCCGAAGGCTTGGGTTCAGCCCTTGGTCTGGGAACTAAGATCCCACAAGCTGCTTGGCATGGCCCAAAAAAAAAAAAAAAAAAATAGTGGGGCTTTATAGCCAAAGGAGGGGGTGAGGGTTTATACCAGTGGATGGAAAATTACTAAGAGAAGGCCTCAAAGATAGGGAGACTCTTGCTAAACCGATCCAACAAGACTCTTACCAAAGGCAGACCAAGGGCTTAGACATCAAAGGTGGGCCATGAGGAACTCGATCAGGTATCAAGAGGGGGGGATACTTGCTAAACAGAGTCAGCAGGCTTCTTTGCTAAGACTGGACTGTTCGGGCCAAAGGCAGGACAGGGGTCAAGGTCCAGGACTAGCCAGACTAAAGTCTGGTCAAGGAGAGTCTTTGTTACTAGTTGATGTCATATGACATCAAGGTCCAGGACTAGCCAGATTAAAGTCTGGTCAAGGAGAGTCTTTGTTACTAGTTGATGTCATATGACAAGCGGCTCAGAAGGTTCACTGAATGCATGATTGCGAGGATGCTGCACCGTCTCAGTCCTAAGTGAGTGGATGTGAGTGTAACCACCACCCCCTTCTCTTCGCCTCGCTGCCCCCCTTGAGCCTCGGGCTCTCTCTGACCTCTGCTGTCCACCCAGTCCCCCTCTGGCTTCCTGCAGGCGGGCAGGGTCCCCATCTCCCTCCCCACCCTGGCCCTGTCACCATGACAGTCTTGCAGTCTGCAAATAAAACACGCTGCACAAGTCATTTATGGTTAGAAAATGTATGTGATTCCCCAGCCCCTGCATGCTCTGTCACCTCTACATCAGCGGGAGGCGTCCCTCCATAATGTCACCCCCCCCACCCCCCCACCTGTGTTGTATCCTCGTAGACAAATCAGCATCTGGTTTTCAAAGGAAAGTTGCCGGATGTGTGGGGAGAGAGGTCAAGAATGGTTTGGGGATGGGGGTGTTTTCAGCTGTGCACTCTTAGAAGATAAGGGGTTAGATTTTGGTCTGTTTGGAATGAGAGAGTTATAGCAAGAGCTGGGTGCTTCTCATGATGGTGCTCTGGGCGTGGAGCCAGGCTTTGTACTCTAGAGACCCTGTGCCATTTAACCCTCCCAGCAGCCCTCTGAGGCAGTTACTTGCTGCAGCTCCATTTCACAGATAGGAACACTGAGGTTCAGAGAGGGTCAGTAACTTACCCAGATGAACCAAGCTAAGAGGTGGTAGAGGCAGCATCTGGGTGCAGCTCCTCTGACCCCTTGGCCCTAAGCTTTTCACAGGATCACCATACCAAGGATGGCATGAAGGCATGCCCTCCTCCACCCTCGTCCTACCCCTGTCCCCAGCTCCTCAGCACAATCTCTTTCCTCTGAAGCCTGACCACGGGGTCTTTATGTCTCACTTCAAAAAGCCTGACCCCTGCAACGAAGCGGTTCAAAACCCTGTAAGATGTTATGGTGTATGAATTAGATCTCAATAAAGCTGTTATTTAAAAAAAAAAACAACTGCAGGACTTCCCTGGTGGCTCAGTGGTTAAGAATCCACCTGTCAATGAAGAGGACACGGGTTCGAGCCCTGGTCCGGGAAGATCCCACATGCAGCAGAGCAGCTAAGCCCGTGCACCGCAACTACTGAGCCCGCACGCCACAACCACTGAAGCCCGTGCTCCGCAACAGGAGAAGCCACCGCCACGAGAAGCCCGCGCACCGCAACGAAGACCCAACGCAGCCAAAAATAAATCAATTAATTTTTTAAAAACCTGCAAAGATTCAAAACTATGCATTCAGGCACCCCCCGCCACCCCGTATGGCATTGCTTGTTACTTAATGTGACTGGGACAAGCTCTCTGCTGGCTACTGCAGCAGAGGCCATGATGGGGCAGGGAACTGGTGTGGTGACGTATTAGGACATGGCTGCCTAGCCCAGTAGGCTTCAGCTTATGTGCCCGGGATGTTCTTACCCCGGTTCTGGCGCTCGGCTCAGCCTGACCACAGTCAAGGCCCACCCAGACCTCTCTGATCCTCTGCTGTACATGGAGGGACTGAGCCAAAGGGAAGGGATGGTGTCCCTCTGAGTATCCGGCTCCTGGGCCCTCGGGCCGGGGTCGGGGCCTGATGGAGGCTGGTGTGATCTGCTCCTCCCATCCACCACTAGGAGGTCAGCACCATGAAGTCAGCATCTGCTGTTTTGGTCACTGAGAGAGCTCAAGCATCTAGATGCCTAGCACATAGTAGATGCTCAATAAATATTTGGTGAATGAGGGAACTCCAGTTGTAGGCTGACAGTGATGTAAACAGGAGTTAGCCCAATGGGGAATCTCCACCTGGAGGGAAGGTCTCGCCTCTGCCTGCAGCATAGCAGTCCCGGCTCTCTGTAAACATTTTGGGGTCCTGTGGTGTGGGAGCCCTAGTACCCTCTATAGGACATGACACCACACATGATCAGCACCTCTTTGGGAAGCGCTGTCACTTCTCAGTGGAAATCTGTGCCACTTAGTAATCCAGAACTGTGAGGCTCAGTGAGCTTGTGGTTCGTTGGTGAGGACGCAGGTGTGGCACGTGTGTGCATGCTGGTCTGGGCCGGTGTGGGTGACTGTCCGGCGCAGGGGAGGAGTTTCAGCGCCAGAGCAATCCAGGCTTGAATCCTGGCAATGCCACTTCTCCGCTGTGTGGCCTTCGGCAAATGACTTAACCTCTCTTGAGACTCAGTTTCCACATCTGTAAAGTTAGCGGTCATAGACCGAGCTTGTAAGGGTATTGGGCGGATTAACCATAAGTAGGTAACTCGCTCAGCAGACAGAGACACTGAAGAATTACTTTTTGGTTAATCGGTTTCTTGACAGCTCTGAGTATTCATCTTTCCTTTGCTCCCTTCTCCCTGCTTTACATTTCAAGTCTCTATCCAGGTGTGCGGGCACCCTTCCCCTCTTCCACGTCTTCCTGCTTCCCTTCTTTTTCCATAGTAAGAGGGCATTACTTTCTGCCCATTTTTTCCATAGTTAATCTTTGGCCATATGTCGTGATGAGCTGGGACTCCCCCGCTGGGGCTTGGAGACCTGGAGCTGGTGGATCTGTGTCTGTCCCATCTCTGTGTGCACAAGGCCTGCCTGGGACAGGGTGGGTGTTCAGTGAATAGGAATTAAATGAACTGATAGTTCCTCTCTGGACATTTTCTCTCCCTCAGCTGTAAGTCTGAAGCCCCTGCGAAAAAAGCCAGAAGTCTTTAAGTCTGATGAATGTGGCTATAATTCCTACAGCCGTGTGTGTGTGTGTGTGTGTGTGTGTGTGTGTGTGCCCTGCGAAAAAAGCCAGAAGTCTTTAAGTCTGATGAATGTGGCTATAATTCCTACAGCCGTGTGTGTGTGTGTGTGTGTGTGTGTGTGTGTGTGTCCTGCGAAAAAAGCCAGAAGTCTTTAAGTCTGATGAATGTGGCTATAATTCCTACAGCCGTGTGTGTGTGTGTGTGTGTGTGTGTGTGTGTGTGCCCTGCGAAAAAAGCCAGAAGTCTTTAAGTCTGATGAATGTGGCTATAATTCCTACAGCCGTGTGTGTGTGTGTGTGTGTGTGTGTGTGTGTGTGTCCTGCGAAAAAAGCCAGAAGTCTTTAAGTCTGATGAATGTGGCTATAATTCCTACAGCCGTGTGTGTGTGTGTGTGTGTGTGTGTGTGTGTGTGCCCTGCGAAAAAAGCCAGAAGTCTTTAAGTCTGATGAATGTGGCTATAATTCCTACAGCCGTGTGTGTGTGTGTGTGTGTGTGTGTGTGTGTGTGTCCTGCGAAAAAAGCCAGAAGTCTTTAAGTCTGATGAATGTGGCTATAATTCCTACAGCCGTGTGTGTGTGTGTGTGTGTGTGTGTGTGTGTGTGCCCTAGAGGGGAGATCCAGGGTGTGTGCATGCAGAGGACCCAGCGAAGGCTCTCTGGCGTGGGCAGCAGGGGAAGTGGGCCAGGAAGAGGCAGGCTGCTAGTCTCGGGGGTGTTTTATGTGAGCACCAGCCCGTTCTTCATGTGGCTTCTGATGCTGAGTTTGATCCACCAAAGTCGGGAAGATCACGTCCCGTCTAGGAAGGTGACCACATGTATAAAGTGGAATTGACACGCTTGTCTCATTCTCATGGAGTGAGTTATGAAGCTAGAAGGGGTCTCTGTCTCTACAGTAGCCGGACAAGATCCCACACTTCGGGCTGACACTGGCCTGGGCTCCAAACCCCACTCCTGATACCCAGCTGTGTGCCTCGTGCAGACAAGTGTTTTTATTTCTCTACTCTTCAGTTCTCAACAGTAACAGTGGGGATACTAGAATCTCTTAAGTAGTTCTTGAATGAGGAAGACGGACTAGGCAGTTTTTTTTCTTATGCCCAGCTCAGTGGTTGGCACACAGTTAGGTATTCAGTAAGCAAGTAAAACATATGGCTGTACATCTTTACATTGTCTTAATTACTATTATCATCACCAGTAATAGTACAACTCTGGGGTTTGTTGGCCTTCATGTAGTCATAGGTAGGATAAGCCAAAAAGAACATTTTAAAAAAAAAGATGCCAAGATTTCTTTAGGAGCTCCCTGAATGGAAATCAGGGGAACGTAATGTAGCCCCAGTAGTAATAGCGACTAGCAAACACTTCATTTGGTGTGATACGCACCACATCTTTGTCTCTCGAACAGTTAGCTGGGTGAAGAAGTAGCTGTCTGCCCTCAGAAACGGAACATAATATGCAATTAAAATTAAGGACTTTCTATTTGAGGGGACCTGTTACATGAAATTATAAGAGGAAGCGATCGAGGAATATTATTGTTGTGCATATTTAGGGATCGGTAATTAGAAGACGCCGAACCCCAGCCGGAAAGGGCCGGGGGAGGGGAGGAGGCCCTCACCTCGCTGGGCGTGGGCCTTCCCTGGGGGGCGTTTGTGTTACATACAGAAAACGGGATGCCTTGCAGCCATCACAAATGATGGGCTGAATCTCAGCGGCTGTAGTTGTGGAGAAGAAACTTAGATTCTCGACAGAATGACCTGGTCTCACATTCTGGTCCCTGTACTGAATTATGTTATTTTTCCCTTCCAAGTGTTGGTTTCCTTCTCATCCAGAAAACAGGCTACTCTTTTTGAGCACATAGGTTTGTTGTGGGATCACAAATGAGATGATACTCATAACAGGTTTCCTAAAGTGCTTGCAAGGAGTAAGTCCTTAATAGATATTAGTTTTTATTATTCTGTTCATAGACGTGATGAGCTGTCCACGCATGATAGAGGAGGTGAAAAGCAAACACACAAACCAGGTTATGAATAGTACCTGTATCCTTAGGATGCTTCTGGCTGCAAGTAAAAGATAGCTCAGCCAAGGGGAATTATACACTAGGGCATTTCATATCTCATAGAACAAGAAGTCCTGACTTGGTTAAGTCAGTTGTTCGACGTTATGGTTCCAGTGACAAGGGGAAAGGGGGAGTGACTGATCAATGGACGTAAAGTTTCAGGGAAGCAAGATGACTACGTTCTGGAAAGCTGCTTACAACATTGTGCTATAGTCAGCCATACTGTATTCTACACTTAAAACTTTGTTAAGAAGGTAGATCCCATGGTAAGTGTTCTTACCACAATAAAATACAATTAAATTAAAAATAAATAAACTTATCTCTCCCCCCTGCCAAAAAAACCCCCAAACAAAACAATATCAAAAACAACAATAGCAAAACCTGATGGGGTTAGAACCAATGTCTTTGGTATCTGGAAAGTCACGTTTACAAAAGAAACATTTTTTTCTAGATCAAGTGACTTGAGGTGGAATGGCCACTCCTCCCCCGCCACCCATCCCTCTCTCTCTCTCTGTTTCTCATTTCTTAGCATCTACGCTTCATTGCCTGAAATTCTTCCATTCCATTCTTCCTGCCCTCAAAACCCCCCAGTTAACAAGACCGTGCTTGGTGCACCCAGGCCTGGGTGGATTATTGGGGGAACAGCGTAGGGGGTGTTAGCACTTAGTTAAATGCACAACTGAATTACCAGCATCATATTTTGGAATAGGATAACTATAATCATTGTAAAGTAAAATGCTGCTGATTGTAAGACAGACCCTCAATTTAGCTACAACTTTCAAGAAGAAAACTTAGAAACCTGGAATGTACACATCAATGTAAGACATTCTGATTTCAGAAATACAGTAACGTGAGGAGAAAGAAGTGCGTCTCTTAGAAGTGAGGTATTAAACCGATAACTGTGGGAATGGGCATTTGGTTGGATGAAGTGGAGGAAAGACCAACTTGGCATGCTGGGCAAGGTCAATTAGCTTACAACGCACTGATCGACATGGGTGTTCTGTGAGGGTCTCACACCAACGAGGTGGGCCCTGGGCTCCTTGCTGCGTCACACCCCTGCCCACAAGGAGCTCTCAGTCCATGAGACTGATTTCTAACCTGAAAAACCTGCTCCTGTGCGGGGAGCGCTAGGATGAGGTGTGCAGAGAGTGCCAGGTGAGCACAGGTGAGCACTTACCTGGCCTGGCGGTGGCGGGGTCAGCAGAGAATTCCTAAGGGAAGTGGTACCCGTGGTGAGTCAGCAGGCATAAGAAGGAATGGGCCAGGAGGAGAGGCTGAACAGGTATTGCAGGGAGAGGCCCACAGGTGGGAGGTGTGGCTGCGGGGTGCCCGGGAGAGGGAGGCAGTGCCCCAGCCCGTGAGAGAGCACGGGATGCCCAATGGGGAAGCTCGGGCCTTCCCCTGAGAGCCGTGGGAGCCAGCAAAGACTTCAGCCCCGCAGAGAACAGGTCAGCAGGGAACCGAATCGCCCTGGCAGCCAGGGTGCAAAGAATGGGTTTCAAGCAGCTGTTCTCAAAGCATGGCCTGGGGACCCCGAGGGTCCCCCTTCCAGAGAGTCCAAGACGCCAAACTATTTTCATAATCGTACTCAGGACACGTTTGCCTTTTTCAGTCCCATTCTTTTGTGAGCCTACAGTGGAGTTTCTCAGAGGTTACACGGCCTGTGTGATCAGGATGGATTGGATGCAAAAGCAGATGAGAGTCCAGCTGTCTTCTCTTGAGCCAAACATTGAAAAGAGATTTAGCCAAAAGGCCAAAACAGCACTATTCTTCTGCTTAGTGCAGTGATTATCTGTTTTGCGAAATATAGCTGTTTTTCATCAAAGATGTGTTATTTATGCTAACGTAATAAGTTTATTATTATTTTTAAATGAATTAAACATACGTTAAAATATCTCAGTTTTGATTTCAAGTAGAGTAGATGTTGATAGATCTGATCCACACGAACAAAAGCTCTTCGCAATCCTCTATAATACTGTATCGAAGAATGGCACAATGTCGCGAATAGCTAGTTTAGTTGGCTTTCTGGGAGGGGCCCGTGTCAGGAAGTGCCAGCAGGGGACAGTACTGGGTCAAGGCTCCTCTGGGCCCAGGGTAGGGGAAATGGGGCAGGAGGGAGTGGAGGATCGAGATAACTGGCAGCCCAAGAGGAATCTTCCTTTAACAGAGGTTCTCCACGGTCTGTTCTAGATGTCAAGCCTTTGCCTCTGGATCTGACCCTTGTGTCTTTTATCTCACTCATCTTTGCAGTATCACTGTGAAAAAGGTGCTGGAGACTTTGGATTTTACAAATGAGGAAACTGAGGCTCAGAGAGGGAAAGCAGCTTCCCCAAGGACACAGAGCAAGCCGGGCAGAGCCAGGATTCAAACCCAGGTCTGTGTGACTCTGGGGCCTTTGCAGGTCTCGCCCATGATGGGTCATGTTCATTGATGAGAGGCGTTTGAGCCCCCCATTGCTGCTCAGGGCTATGGGCCCCCTGCCCCTGGCTGCCCTGAGGGGTGGTCCGTGATGGTGTCTGAGGGAACACGCTGACCACGGTTGATAGCACAGTGCAGACACTGCATCTGGCAAAGGGATCTCAGCTGGGGAGGTCACTGCAGCCTGGAGGGGCTTCTGGGAGGAAATGGACAGCCAGTGACGAGCTCCTCCTTAGGCAGAAGCAGCCCAGGGAGCTGGGGAGGGGAGGACTCATCTTCAAGGCAGGCTGTCTTGTCCCTGTCATGCAGCAGAGCTCACTGGGTACCATTTATGTGTCAGGAGCTAAGCTTGGTCCACTGGGGGAGCACAGAGAGGAGAGAGAGAAGGAATATTTGTTAACTTCTTGCAGTGCAGTCAGCACGCAAAGGTCAGCTCTGCATGGAATCCCTGGGGGATCTCAACTGGGAAGGCTCATCCTGCCACTCGTTGGCTGTGTTACCTTGAGCATGTAACCTGACCTCTCTGTGCCTCAGTTTCCTGGGAGTGAAATGGGGATGGTACACAAGTACTCACCTTGTAGGGTTGGCGTGAGAATCAGATGGGTCAATACATAAAAGCACTTAGGTCTTGGCCTGGCAGCTAGAAAGTACTAGACAGATGTCACTCTTAACATTTTATTGTACCGCCCTGAACATGTTAAGATGACCTGCCCTATTAGCATGTATTAGCTGCATAAAGCACATCTTATCACATCTTTCTCACCACAGCCCTACATGTTAGGTGTTTTGTTATTGCCCCAATGATTTTGATAAATAAATGGAGGCTCAGAGAACCTGACTTGTCCCAGGTGTAGGTCTCCAGGGCCATCTCTCCCTGTTTATTCCGACTGCAGTGGCCAACTTTTCAGTGACACTTCCAACGCTGGAGGCCTGGATGTTGGCATGCCTTTGCACTCACGTTCTTCTACTTGCATTAAGAGGAACCTCTGTGATGGGAGAGGCCTGCATTGGAGCTGAGAGACCACAGGGAAGTGGGCATTTGCTGAGCTCATCTTTGGGAACGAGAAAGGAGAGCCTGGGGGTCCCCAGGCTCCTTCATCCACCTGGAAGGAGGATTCAGGACCCCAGCCAGAGGCTGTGGCCAAGGCAGCTTTGGGAAATTCTACATCTTTGCTCATTTTCTTGTGCTTTCTTTCATTTTCTCTCTCCTCTCCTTTCTCTTCCTGCTCCATTAAGGAAACCACCTTCATGGAGCACTTTTTTCTCGGAGCAGGACTCCATCCACAGTTTGCGCGCATTTCTCCTGGCTTCACAAGGAGCCCATGAGGTTGTACCAAGGAGAGTGATCTGTGCTCCCCTGAGCCCACCCTGCCAGCTCTTGTTCTAAATGCTTTTATGTCTTCACTCACTCCAACCTCAGAACAGCCTTGGGGGAGTAGGTACTCTTAGGGTACCCATTTTACAGATGAGGAGCTCGGGGCTTGGAGAAGTACAGGAGATGCCCAAGAGCACTTAGCTAGTGAGTGCCAGTGGCAGGATAGCATCACAGACAGATGGTCTGATTCCAGAGCCCAGTGTTAAGCCACAGTCTTGGGACCTTACTCAAGGAAGCAATAAAGGGCACTCTGCATTTGGTACAGAACCTCTAAGAGATGGATGGAATGGGGAAGCCGGCAGCCCAGACCGAGCCACTCTGAGGTTAGAGGTGTGCCCGTTCTTGGAGCCGGGGCTGCGAGATGAAGTGAGGGGACTCAGTGCTGGGGACACACGGGGCTGGAGCAGGAGCCACAGCGGTGGGCAGGCCTGGGATTCTCTTCCCTCCAGGCTTGACCTTGGCTTTGTACCTACCGTGTGAAGAACGATGGCGCCTTAAATGACTACAGGTCCCCTTGGAGTAGCTCTCAAGGCTGGATGTCAGGCCAGTGCGGAAGGCGGGTGCTCACCGAAGGGCAGGGTGTAATGTTTGCCATGTGCAGAGGGGAGATTGAGGAAACGGGAGGCCTCTCTGCTGATATTTACTCTGGAATTACTGACTGTGCACCGTGGAGCCTCTTCTTGGGAGGATCCAGCCAGTGCTGCTGAAGTTAAAAAGGTAGGGCTTTATTTTTTTTCATGGGGTGTGGTGTTGGTTTTTTCCTGGTTGTCCTGACTCGGCAGGAAGAGGAATGCCACTTTCCGTGCCTCTGGAAATACTTCTTCCTGCTTTAAACAGGGCAAGCTCTCGGAGAGGGGTCTAGTCTTTAACAAATCCCGCTCTTCCCTGGGGACCAGTGTGCTGAAGGTGGCCATAAAGACGCTTATTTCCCCACCAGCCACTTTCACCTCATCCCTGATAACTCGGCTCCAGCCTTTCCTCCTCCAGGAAGTCTTCTCTGATTGCCCGGGCTAGTTTGGTCCCTCCCTCCTGCATTTCACTGCACCCTACGTGCCTCAGTTCTCGCCCTCACCATACTTGATTGAAGCCTTTGGCTTGCACGTCTGCCTCCTGCACTGGGCTGCAGGCTCCTCGGTGCACGGCCTCAGCACTCAGTAAATATTTGTGTCATCAGTTTGACAACCCGAGCAGATAGGCTATTAGTCCCATTTAGAGCAATGATAAAGTTTCTGAGAGAATAAGCCACTTACCCAAATTATTAAGTGCCTGCTTTGGGATTCAGTATCTTTGCAGTAGATCATATTACAGTTCCACACAGTGGCAAAGACTCCAGGGGAACAAAGAAGCCTGGAGATGACAAGAGCCTAGTGAAATAGCCGGTCCATCAATGGGCACTAGATACCTACTGAGTGCCCCCTTCGTGCCGAGGGAGAAAGAAACCTCAGGTCCCGCCTTCCAGGAGAGTCGGATTGAAGGTGGAGGAGCTGGTAGATAAGGCGCGGTTGTGAGAAGGTTACTGTCGGCACAAATGTTTCTGTGGCCCGAAGTCAGTGACATGCAGCTGGGAGTGACCAGGGCGGCCTCTGGGAAACGAGGGGTCTCACCAAGGATTTGCAAAATGCAAAAAAGGGCAGAGAAACCCACAGGGGTGGTTGAAGGGCTTGGACCCGGGAGCTTATTTCCCTGCTTAGCAAACTGTGGGCTTTGTAACCTTGGAGAAGTTTCTTTACCTCTCTGTACCTCAGTTTCCTGATCTGTAAAATGGAGATGGTGACCCTGGCGTCCTTGTCGGGCAGCGACAAGCAGTACGTGGGACCAGGCATGAAGAGCACTTTACACAGTGCCTTTTGCACGTTGTAAAGTGGTCCAGGAACGCTGCCTCTTGCTATCAACCCAATGGTTATTCCCGGCAGTACCAGTAGGAAGGGCATTCCCGGCAGTGGTCTCTGCTCCTTGGCGTCTGCCGGGACTTGCAGTGGGTCTTCCCAAGCTTGCCAGCTGTGTAACTGGGTCCCCCATTGCTCTGTGGCTGAATTCGGCCAAGCACCCTTGCTCTCCATTTCTTATTGATCAGGGCTGTTTGAAACATGCCTGAAAACACGGCGCTCTAATGGCACAGAGAGCTTCCCAGAGGGAGCAGGCTAGTGGCTTACAAACGCCTCTCCCAACCACTGGCCCGCCAGGGGACTCACTTTCCAAATAGGCACCAGGAGAGCATTACAGGAAACAGTTAATGATGCCTGTTCCTTCCACGGGTCAGGTTTCTGCAAGAAGATTCATTCATTCATTCATTCATTCATTCATTCACTCATCCATCCATCCATCCATCCTTCCATCCATTCATTTGGCAAGCATGCATCGTGTTTGCTGTTGCTCAAACACTGTGCTGGGCGTGCGTGCAGTGGATGTTTATTAAGTGCTTCCTGTGTGTGGCTCACTGTCCCTGCCCTCCGGCAGCGTGGTACACTGTGACGTCTGAGCCATTGGAGACCATGTGTGGGAGTGCTGACAGAGTCATGATGACAGCGCCAGCCTGGCCGGGAGTCAGAAGAGGCTTCAGCCCAGCCTTAAAAGACAAGTGGGGTTCAAGCAAGGGAAAACGGAGCAAATGAGCCTTGCTGGCAGAGGAGCAGGGCTGCGTGGGGAAGGCCTGGAGTTGGGACATAATGACTGTGGTAATTACAACCACAGACGTTTATTGAGAGCCTAGCCATAGCCCCTGCCTTCCTAAGCACTGAGCTCACCTTATCTCAAGGAGTGTTGAGTGCTGTGTCTGGCAGAGACTTTTAAGGACTTGCTTCTGGGGTTAGAGTGTCTGGGCTTAGGTCCTGGCTCCACCTCCATGTGCTGTGTGATCACACAGTTCCCTCATCTTTAAAAACTGGTAATGTAATCATTTATCTCTGTCAATATGGACTTGTGGATGTCTGTTTTATACTTTGGGTTATAGTTGAATTCTGCGTTATTTTGTTACTCACGTTGTTTCAGCTTCAGCCATTGAGAGCTCTTTCAACTGGCTCCTGTGTCCCTTCGATGTACGTCTACTGGGGTGTGGGTGTGTGTGTGTGTGTGTGTGTGTGTGTGTGCGTGTGTGTGTGTGTGTTTAAGCACTATTTAGTACTTCAGCCTCATCTTGTATAGTCCCTGCCCCAGCCCTAGAATCAGCCCTTTCGCTAAAAATTCCCCGTTCCTTTTATTGGACTGTGGTATTAGAAATCAAGATCTGGTTGGCAAGTCTGCTCATTGCTATTGGGATGTCATTGCTTCTAGACAAATCTCCAGTGCAGAAAATTCCAAATAATTTATGTAGAGAATTCCCTTCAAGGAGATGGAACATGACTCCCCATCCCCTAAGTGTGGGCTGCACGTGGTGATTTCCTTCCAATTAGTGCAGCATATGAAGCGGGAGAAAGAGGAGTAGCTTTTCAGTGGACAAAGCTGATGAACACGACCTCAGCCAGCTGACCAATGTCAACAGCAACAGGGATGCAGTGCTGATAGCATGTACCCTTGATGTGATGTGATGAGAACGACGCTTTACCTCCTCAAAACCCATAACCCCAGTCTCATCATGAGAAAACATCAGCTGAGAGACATTCAACAAAATGCCTGGCTAGTCCCCCTCAAAACTGTTAAGATGATCAAAAATAAGCAAAATTGGGCTTCCCTGCTGGCGCAGCGGTTGAGAATCTGCCTGCCGATGCGGGGGACGCGGGTCCGCGCCCCGGTCCGGGAGGATCCCACGTGCCGCGGAGCGGCTGGGCCCGTGAGCCGTGGCCGCTGAGCCTGCGCGTCCGGAGCCTGTGCTCCGCGACGGGAGAGGCCACGGCGGTGAGAAGCCCGCGTACCGCAACAAATAAAAATAAAAAATAAGCAAAATCTGAGAAACTTTCACAGTGTAGAGAAGCCTAAGGAACATAAATAAATGTGCTGTGGTATTCGGAATGGTATCCTTTAAGAGAACAAAGGACAGTGATGGGGAAAATGATGCAATCTTAATAAAGTATGACTTCAGTTAATATTGATGTATCAATATTAATTCATTAGTTGGGACAAATGTACCATAGTAAAGTAAGATGTCAGCAGTAGGGAAACTGGCTGTAGGTATATGAGAGCATTCCGTATCTGCACCAGTTCTTTGTAAATCTATAACTATTCTAAACGAAAACATTTATTGTAAAATGTAGGTAACACTATTATTACCGAAAAGGTTCTTGTAAAAAAGAAATATGACATTATATACCAGACACAGCATGGGTACAGAGTAGATCCTCAATTCATGTGGATTCTTACTGTCATTATTGTTACTTAGTTCCCCAAATCCCCTAGAAGGGGGCTGTTGCCGCATGGTATCCCTTTGAAGGAGGAGGCATTGTCTCACTTTTTCGGCCGTGCGGTACATTCCTTGTGCAAACTCAAGGTTCGTGTAGCTGAACGTCAAAATCTGAGCCTGTGAGTAATCTCTTAATATGCACCTACCGTGTACCTAGCAGTATGCTCTGTTTCTCTGGGAATTGCAAATTCTGATTCTCAAATATGTCTGGGAGGAGCAGAGCTTCTGAGAGCCATGCTGTTCTGATGGAGCACGGTGACATATATTTCATTCTGACAAGCGATCTGGCGAAAAGGCATTAGCACAAGGTACGAGACGACCCCACAACAACAGGTCTGCCGGAAGTAGTTGTGAAAGTCTGAGATTGCTACTGCTTCCAGCTTATCTCAGTAATGCTTCTTTTTGTTTGATATTATCTTTGAGTTCGGGCTGGCAAGCACTAGAGGTTTAAGAAAAATCTGTGGGGAAAATTGTTTATTAGTTGAAAAAAATCCATTCAGTAGCCTAACGTCATGCAGATTAGGACTAGACCACTGTTATTTCTTTATTGTAGACTCTGAGATCTTGAACAGGGGTGGTATCTTGTTTGTCCAGGTTTTGCCAACAGGCTTAATAAATGTTGGGCGAATGAGTGACCAGATAAATATGTGAATGACGATTTATCATTGGCTGACCTTAGTCCAGCTCTTTGGACACCAGTGTGTGTTGCTGGAATTTTTCTTTTAAATAAATTTATTTTTTATTTATTTATTTTTGGCTGCATTGGGACTTCGTTGCTGCGCCTGGGCTTTCTCTAGTTGTGGCGAGCGGGGGCTACTCTCAGTTGTGGTGCGCGGGCTTCTCATTGCGGTGGCTTCTCTAGCAGAGCACGGGCTCTAGGTGCACGGGCTTCAGTGGTTGTGGCACACAGGCTCAGAAGTTGTGGCTCGCGGGCTCTAGAGCGCAGACTCAGTAGTTGTGGTGCACGGGCTTAGTTGCTCCGCGGCATGTGGGATCTTCCCGGACCAGGGCTCTAACCTGTGTCCCCTGCATTGGCAGGTGGTTTCTTAACCACTGCGCCACCAGGGAAGTCCCTGTTGCTGGAATTTAATTTAAGAACATGTTCTCTGGGATAAACAAAGTGTCTCATAATCTTGCTGAAGAAGGAAAATAAAACCACGTATATAGGAAATGTCATGATCAGTTGTATTCAGTGGTCTCTGAACAGGCATTAGGGTTTGAGTGGGAGGAGAAGGTGACAGGCTGTCAGTAATTCACACGTACCAATGTTTGTTTCTCATGTTTGTGCCTTCGCTGTAATGCCTCCTTCTTTTATCCCCACATCTTCCCCTTGGCTATTCCTACACATCTTTTAAGATATGCAGCTCAGAAAGAAAAAGAAGGAATACTTCCAAATTCTTTTTATAAAGCAATCATAAGAATGATGCCAAAACTCAGTGAAGACTGCACAGAAATAGAAACCTATAGTCCAATTTCACTTATGGCAAACATCCTAAGTAAAATATTAGCAGAATTCAGCAATGCATTAAAAGACTATTTTACGATCAAATGGAATGTGTTCTGGAATGTAGCATTAGGAGATCTATAACATTTTTCATCTTAGTAAATCGATCTAAGGAGAACATGCACATGATCATCTTGATAGATGCTGAAAAGGCATTTAACAGAAGTCAGCATATATTTCTTGAAAATTTTCTTAGTAAAATTAGAATTCATGTATATTTTTTTAAAAAAATTTTGAAAGACTTATCTTAATTCAAAAGCCAGCATCATGCCTTCTGAGAAAACACTGGAGGCGTTCAGAGTAAAGTATGAAAGGCAAGAGCATACACTATTAGTGCTGTTGTTTAGCATTGTACTAGCGATACTCGCCAGTGTGTTTATACAGAGAAAGGAATTGGAAGTATGAAAATCAGAAAAGAGGAGGTAGAATTAATGCTCTTTTCAGATAACATGATTAAGGCCTGGAAAACTTGAAAGAATCAGATTAAATATACTAAGAAGAGATGTAGTAAGGTGACAGGGCAAAAAATTGATACATAGAAATCAATATGCAAATTTAAATGAGACCACAAACTTACTTACCATAGTAACAAAAACGATAAAATACCTAAGGATAAGTGTAACAAGCAACCTGCAAGAGTTATATGAAAAGAACTTTAAATTGCTCTACAGGTAGTCAACAAAAGCACTAAACAAATGAGAGGGTTTGTTTGGCAATGCTCTTGAATTAAGAGGCTTTTATATAAAGATGTCAATTCTGCCTACATTCACCTATAAAGTTAACTTAATCCCAGTATAAACATGCTGGTGCTTGTTTAACTAGACAAAGAGATTTATACAGCAAATGCTGATTTTGTTCTAGATTCTGTTTACATTCTTTACCAGCGTTCACCTATTTAATCCAATAACAAACCATGGGGCATACACCATTATTATCATCCTGCCTGTTTTACAGCTGTGAAAGCTGAGGCACATAGAAGTTGGGTAATATGCTCAAGGTCACACACAGCTGCAAAATGGCAGAGCCAGCCTGGAAACCCAGGGAGTTCACCTCCAGAGCCCTCCCTCACTTCAACCATGGTGCTTCATTTTGAAGTAATAGGAAACAGGTATTGTGATAGGAAAAACATGCATAGGCACCCAACTCATTTTTTTAATAGGTAAAATTCTAGAAAAATGGATGCCTCATTGGATTATTCTAAGGATGAAATGATTTCACATATATACTGCCTCTAGCGTAGTGCCTAGTGCAGAGTCGCTGCCCAATAACCATTAGCCCCTTTTCACCTAGGAGGGAGCCCAACAGAAAGTAGATTTAACACTTACCCGCTAATGTACTCAACATGAGTTATTATGCACTTACTGTGTGTAGGCTTTATGCTCAACTCTGGATTTAAAAAGGAATAAATATTAAATGAATGAGTGCATAAAAGAAACAAAAAGCAAAAAAAATAATACCAGGTCAGTAGCAGGAGTGCTAGAGTAGCCTTTATCACCTTCCCATTGATACTCTATGTCACCATATTGATATTGACATTGTTGTCATATTGATAGCCTTTATCACTAGATAAAGGTAGAGAATAGGAGACCACTTCCTAGCTCTGTGATTTTGACCAAGTTTCCACTCCAAAACCTAGTTTCTTTGTAAAGTAAGGAAGATAATAATAGTACCTACTACACAATAGGCTAATCTATACCAAAAGAAAGTACCTAGGCAATTTATCAATGTTCACTATTATATGATTATTGTTATTATTATTTGCAGTAGTAGCTGTTGTTATAGTAGTACTGACATGAGCTAACGCGGACTGTATAAGATCTTACAGAAAAACCCAAACAAACTTTTCAGCCGACCCAATATATCTCTCCACCCATCCACCCACCTACCCATCCCTTTACTGAGCCCACTTCTAAAATGTGTATTAAGTACCTAGTACCACATCTGTGCTAGGTCCTGGACATACAGTGGTAAGTCAGACCTACCTATATCTTCCCTTCTGGAATTGATAGTCAAGCAGCAATGACACTCTCTCCAGCCCAGGCTCTCACCGCTTTACTTCCCTGAGCCCTCCTCAGATACTAAACAAGGCTGGCTCCCCCTGGGATGATAGGGAACTTTTTCCAAGTGAAAAGGCAGATTCAATGGAGAAGGCTTAGGGAATCCATCGTAGCTACATAATGTGAGGTCATCGGCCCAGAACCAAAAGCCATGTGTTCTGTAGGTGTGTGGCCGACACTTAGATAGACCTCCATTGGGGTGATTTTTTTTTCTTTTCCTCCTAAAGTAATTTCCTCTTTAAGTGTTTTCAAATTATATCTTCTCGAGTATCGCCTTTCACAATGTTAACCACATCCTGTGTCATAATCTGTATTCCTCCTGCCCTGAAATGTTTTAATTCAATTTTTGCATTATGTCCGATGTGATGAATTAGAGCCAGAGAATCATTGACTAAGTGTCAGGAGAGATGGACTGAGGAGTTGAAACTAACGGCATTTGGGGACAATAGTTTTCCGCAAATATCAGCGTCACAAATGAAGAGGTGAATTATGTTGCAGCCAAGAGCAGTACACAAACTTCAATGATACACGTGACTTTTTTTAAAGAGAGAGCCAATTGCATTTGAGTTTAGATTCTTTGAGAGATTCCGCTTTTAAATATAGGGTCAACTAAGGGTAAAGTAGAGTAGCCCAGCATGAAATTCACCAGTCCCTGGCCCTCAGAAAGTGCAGAAGCGGGGAAGAAAGGAAGGTAGGCAGAAGTGCAAGCCAGGGGGATGTGAAGGCTGAGATGGGTCAGGTGGAAGCATGCTTTGGAAAGAACGAGTGTGAATGATGAAAGCACGCAGAAGCCATTCACTGTGGGGTTGCTGTTCAGCCCTGGACTAAGATCCTGGACTAAAAGAAGCCATCCAGGGTAGCTGGTGGTGGAGTGCCACGGAAACAGAAGGTCACCCTGGGTCAGCACGTTTTGAGAGGTGGTGCTCAGGAACACAGGGGCTGCCTGCAATGGTGAACCCTCCTCGCGGGTTACATCACTACAGATGCTCATGAGTCTTTTTTTTTTTTTTTTTTTTTTTTGTGGTACGCGGGCCTCCCTCTGCTGTGGCCTCTCCCGTTGCGGAGCACAGGCTCCGGACGCGCCATGGCTCACGGGCCCAGCCGCCCCGCGGCATGTGGGATCCTCCCGGACCGGGGCGCGAACCCGGTTCCCCTGCATCGGCAGGCGGACGCGCAACCACTGCGCCACCAGGGAAGCCCCTCATGAGTCTTTTTTATGGGAATATTTATCTGTATCAGAACCACATCCTATACACCCAGCACACACACACATATACACATATACAACACGGCCCGGTAGCATCTTCCGAAGTGTGTTCCCAAGGACACTAATCAATTAAGGAAAGAAGGGTTCAATGACAAAATAATTTGGGGGACACTTAGCCATCATTTGGAGAGTCATAGTACACCTTAGCTTATTAAAGGCTCTGAGAAGTCCAGCACGTCTGACTTCTTCTTTCATCTAGTCTTTCCCAAACAAATTTGCCACATGGAATCCTTTTGTATTGGGGGCTTTTACCTACCAATATCCTCCAGAAGTAGTGTTCCACTTGGTGCCCTTCGAGAGATTTGGATCAGAGATGCCCAGCATATCTTGTTAGCTCTCCTGCAAGAGGCCAGGTTTTGCCGAATGAAGGGCTTACTTGTGAATCTGGCTTCTCGCTTTGTGCACTGCTTTTGCCTGATGTATTCATAGTACTTCATGAGAGTCTACTAGGGGCCAGGTATCCGTCTGTGGTGTTCACGGTTCCTGTGTTTGCAGCTTCCCCTCCACTCTTTAATCTTTGCCTGATGGGATTCCCGGCCTCTTGCCTCCCCTTCATTCTAACCTCTAAAACCCAAAGCTACATGGTGTCCGCCATGCTTACGAATTGGTTACAGAGTCTCATTAGCATGGTCATAAGCCCCCAGCCTCCACTTGACATTTCCCAGCTCAGTACATCTGCCCTCCTGCCAGCTGTGGAGCTGAAGACCACATGCCCTTCAAGCCCGCTTGCCTTTACACTTCCTTAGTATCTTCTTTGTTATGCACTCTCCTCTTTGCCTGGCTAATCCCACATCCCGTTTTTAACCTAGCTCAAATGTTCTGCTTTCTGGCATCAGGGTACCTTGGTGACCGTTCCCATTTAGCAGTGCTTCCTGAGGCTTTCTCAGAAATAAGCACGCAGTATAGACTCCAGTTAGAGCATTTGCTTCAGCAAGTCATCATTTGTTGTTTGTTTAAGCACCGATTTCCCCCAGCGGACCTGAACTTCTCAAGGGCACAGCTTTTGTTTCTTTCTTTCTGTTTCCACAGGAGCTGATAGGTACTCAGTAGATGTTTGTAGATGACTTGGCAAAGTGGAATTTTGGCAGGTCCTTCAAGCGTGATTTGAATTTGGATAAGTGGTAAGAATTAGAGGCTTTCCACAGGTAAAAATGTGACATTCTTAGAAAACACAGCAGATCCTGTGTTTGGGAATCTTCTGGTAGACCTGAGCCAAGACGTAGAAGTATCTTGTTGTATGGTTTGCAGATAAATTTTGAGGGTTCTTAAAATTATACTTATGTTTCCAATATGAAATTAATAGTGGTCTCTTTTGAAATATTGGAAAATATATAATAGAAAACAGATAGATAAAGAAAATCACCCAAGCCACACAGGAAAGAAAAAACACTGTTAATATTTTAGAGGATCTCTAGCAGTTTTTTTCTGTGTTCAAGTTTTCATCACGTAATTCAAAATCCTTCTCATTTCATTTATGTAAAACATAAGTATTTTACAATGTTATTATTTTACTATTTGCTAGCATAATTTTGTTAATGTAATTTTTTTTAACATCTTTATTGGAGTATAACTGTTTTACAATAGTGTGTTAGTTTCTCCTTTACAACAAAGTGAATCAGTTATACTGTTAATGTAATTTTAATGGCTGTATAATATTCTTTCTCCTGGATTTAGTATAAGGAGATTACTGTTTTTCACTATTACATTATTATAAATAATACTGAAGGACTTTGCTGGGCTTATATCTCTGACTTAGTTTTAGACATATAAATAGACAGTTTAAAGGTCTAAATTCGCCTGAATTCATTTATAAAAGATAATTACCAGTGTACTCTTCCTTAATCAATAACTAAGAATTCTGTTTTACTGCCCTCTTGACTTTTATACCTTTAAAGGTGAAAAAGAAAGCTTATTTCATTTGTTTCTTTGATTACTATTAATAGTGACTATTTTAGATATTTTATTGTCTGTTCAAGTTGCTTTATGTATTTATGTTTTAGAGAGATTTCCCACAGACAGAAATTTCACAGTCTGAGAAACAGAGTTGAAATTTCACAGTCTGAAAGACAGAGTTGCTATTCTAAGACACAGTTAAAACAATGATCAGGAAGTCAGCACAGGAGAAATTCAGAAGATAAAGAATATTCTGTTGATTTTCAAAAATTCAATACAGAAAAAAATACATTAGGTATAAAAGATCTCTGCTTTGGAGCTACCAGACAGGGACATTGGGGGAGTTTTGCTCTGGGAATCTGGGTGTGAGGGGTTGGGGAGGTTTATCCAGTACAAATATCAGGTGAGGCCAGGAGTTTTACTTTGAGTGGGATGTTCTCTGGTGCAATTCCATTTATAACCAAACTGCCTGGCTTCCAAGAGGCCCTGGGTGATGGTCAGGAGACTGGACTTTGGAATCCAGCATCCCAGCTTATTAGCTATGTATCAGAGAGCAGTAACGTCATTGCTTTGTGCCTCAGCTTCCTTATCTGTAAAATGGGGCAACGGGCTGGTGTGAGGATTAAAGGAGTTACATAGAAAGTGCCCAGAACGCAGTAGACAATATCTAGATATGAATTTACACTAGTTGTTTCGTGACTTGGTTTTAGAACTGACTTGTTCTCCTACTTCTTGAGCAATCTGTTGGTTACGGGTCCCTGGCACATGATGCCAGATTCCTCTGATGGACCTAGAGGAATCGTAAACCCTTACATTCTTGGAGGGCATTCCAGTTATCTGGAAATACTTTCATATCTGCTGTTTTACTCAGTCTTCACACTAACTTATAGGGCAGGTACCATCTCATCATCACCTTGAATTCTTATTCTTGCATTTTCTAGCAAGGTGACCTTGGGAATAGCACTCCTTCTCTGGAGCCTCAGTTGCTGCCATTTAACCTTGACTTATGCCCTCAAGACTCAGACTCAACATCCCTCTTCTGTAGCCGCTTCCATCCCCCTAAATAGGTTAGGTCACTTCCTATATGGTCTCTTTCATCCTCTTGACATTAGGATCATGTTTTTTTCTTTTTTTCTTCTAGCACAGTGGTCAATATGCATTTGACAAAAGAATTCAGACTGAACAAGGATACTTACCTGAAAATTGAGTGGGCTGGTTATGTAAAAGGGCATTGGAAGGGTTCAGTAATTATTTATTGGTTGAGTGGATGTGAATTCCTTCACTCTGCCCTTGGAATTGGAAAAGATTTTACCATTCTCTCATCAAATTTCACATCCAGGGAGTTCCCTGGTGGTCCAGTGGTTAGGACTCGGCACTTTCACTGCTGTGGCCTCGGGTTCAATCTCTGGTTGGAGAACTAAGATCCCACAAGCCACACGATGTGGCCAAAAAAAGAGAAAAAAAAAATCACATCGTGTTCCTAAGCTCTTCATAGCCACTGGGCTAATCAGTAGACCATCTCCAACCACGGAGGCTAACATTTCAAGAGAGGTCTTGTAGGTATGGGATGTGGAATGCTCCACCTTGGAGGCGGGGCAAGTTTCAAACACAGCTTCTGTGTGCTTCCAATTTTCCTGATGAAAGGTACTGTCCACAGACCATAAATACACTGAAGAGGTTCAAGATGTAAGTTGGAAAACATCATGGAGGCAAGCCTATAGGGTGTACCATCAGAGGGCCTGGATGTAGCTCTTACAGGTTGTTAGACGGTTGAGTGATGTTAATGCCCTTTGTCCAAAGTGCTCCCGTGTCTGCGGGGGCCTGGGAAGCCATCTGTGGGCTACAATTTGGGGAATTTGCCTTGGGTGCTAGGCGAGGGGATGGAATGAAAACCAGAGAGATAAAGAAGATCAAATAAAGTGCATCCTGGACTGAAGCTTGATGGAAGCATCACCTCGACGGTCTAAGCAGTGAAGCTGAAGCCGGGTCAGCCCCTTCCCTCCCTTCTCTCCTCGCCAAGCACTGTCCAGGACCCCGGGGATACAAGCAGAGGTCCTGCCTTCATGACACATTCTAGAGAGTGAAACAGAGACTCAAGGAGAAAATAAAGGAAGAAACAAGGGAGGTACAGACTATGAAAACAGATGAGAAGGAATAAATGGGGTGACGTCCCTGGGAGGTAGGGGGAGTCGAGAGGTCAGTGAGAGCCTGGTGTGGAAGCGGGGGGAGCAGTACCCGAAGAACGGCCACCAGCTCTTCTCTGAGTATGACGCCTCCTCTGGGAGTAGGAGGGGAGGGGACCAGGGGGCTGGAGCTGACTGCTCTCTCAAGGAGCCCCTGTGAGGTTTAAGGTGCATCCTGCTCTCATCCCACCAGCAGCTCTAGAGCACCTCCTTTTTACCAGGCTCTGCTCCTGTGCTGGGCAGTAGCAGTAAACAAGGCAAAGTCTCAGCCATCAGGAAGCTTACATTCTAGTGGGAGGAGGCGGGTCTGTAACAAACAAACCCAGCGTCGTAGGCCAGGTGAGCAAAAGTGCCATGAAACTGAGTAAACAGAGGGACCGAGGGAAGAGGATGGGGCTTGAGGGTGAGAGCCACACAGGAATCTAGACAGAGGAGTTGCTTGGCTAATTTCAGGAACAGCGAGGAAGCCAGCCTGGCTGGAGGGAGACGGGAGACGTGATCAGAGAGCGCTGGGAGATCAGAGCTTCGCAGGCCACGGCAAAGGGCTTCATCGCGTGCTAGACTCCCTAAGTTCTTAAGAGTCTTCAGAACTGGGGCCGTGTTGGACATTTGTAACGGGAGAAGCTAGAACCACAGGTCAAGGGTAGGTGTTGTCAGGGACACGGGGGTGTCCAGGTTCAGGTCTGAGAAGCTAAGTTGGTATCAGATCCAAGGGGGCCAGTGCAGATCCAGAAATGTGGATGAGACTCAGAAGCTGGGTGAACACAGGCCAGGAGTAGTAGGTGGGAAGCCGGAGAAAAGTCTGCAGACATTGCAGTGAAGGGGCCTGGGCTTCCTTTGAACCACACCTTCCTTGTTCACTGGTGGGTACCTTGACCCGGGTTTGCCACGGAGAACCCGGAGAACGAAATGAGTATAAAGTGCTTTGTTAACTCCCGGTTATTTGTCAATGGCGTCATCACTAGTTTCTCTAAGGACCACTGATACGATTAGGAAACTCTTTCACCCTGTCGCACAAGGGATGACTGGATCTGGGGACTCTTGAGGTGTGTGATCAGATTCAACCGGTAGCCCTGCCACCACCCACAGACCTCTAACCCGCTAACCTGTCCAAAGACCCCCCAGGTGTCCAAGGAGCATCGTAAAGCTTCCACAGTGAAGGCATCACTGATGGCTTGACCCAAGCAGAGGGGGCTGAGGGGATGGCAGACCCCTTTTCCCCAGAGATCCCAGCAAGACAGACCCTGGAAAAGCAAGGGTGACAAGTCCATCAGAGATAAAGGGCAACGAGCAACACAGCAAGCTGGAAAGAGTTCTGAAGACTGGAAAGTGTTTAGTTATCAAATATTAGCTAGCTTTGGGTTGCTTAGCAGGAGCTCCCCGATCTGAATCAAAGATGAAACATTTCTGCCTCTTAGCTTTCAACCAGGGAGTGAGGGTTTTCCTGCTTTTGAAAGGGTGGGTAATTTGGTTGAATGCCCCGCTACAACTAAACTGGCATGTTTGTGATGCTCTGTCACCCTCTTTGACCCTCACAATCATGCTGTGCTGTTCCCAACTGACAGATAAGGAAAGGAGGGCATGGAGAGGTCAAGTACGGGGCCAAGGTCTAAGAGGCGACAGGCATGACGGGAGTTATGACGGCAGAGAACTGGTTAATGAGTACACTGGCAGCGGAATTCCAGCAATGGACAGGGATGGCCCAGACGCGCTGTTCTCCCGCCATGGCTGGTGGTGTCTGGCTGTGCATTTCCCGTGGAGGTGGCGACTGCCCGTCTGGACCGTCGTGGAGTCTGGGGGGCTTTAGCCTTGGGGGATTCACTGACCCCTTTAGGGATCTATTGAAAGTGCTGAGTCCTTATCCAGGAAAAGTATGCATTCACACAAATCAGTATAAATTTCAGGGGTCATACCCACCACTCAAGCACAAACATGGATCCCGAAGGAAGATCCTCTGATATTGTCCGACCCCCGTATCTGAATTCCACGTCGATGTTACCCGCCCCGGACTGGGCTCCTTTATCCTTTTGGAACAACTCCAGTCATGATTGCATGCTCCCTGCCTCCTCACCTTTGGAAGCGCTGGGATAACATTTTTTCCCGAATCAAGTAAGTCTGTCATGCTCAGTTTAGTCAGAAGTTCATGACGATTATAGAATTCTTGAGCTGAGAGGAACCAGAGGCGTCTCTAGGCAAACTTTACGCAACGCGCCTTCTTGGATATTCCACTTCCTCTCGACACGATTGGGTTTTATAACAAAGGCTTTCTGTGGCTGCATGAGTCTGGACCTGGCTGATTGAAACCGTGCTGACCCGGATTCTCGGGGGAGCCACGGTGATGCCCAAAGATGGGGCCAAGGATGGAGCATCTCCCTAATTCATTAGGCCTCAGAATGCATCCTCTCTAGAAGCACCTCGCAGGTCTGGTGCTTCACAGGAAACTGATTCCGCTCAGCCCCTTTCCTCATTCTGAAGTGGAAGAAGCTGAGAGGCATTGAAGACAGTTTACCGGAGTCATCCTTTCCTCCTGCAATAATCACTGTCTCCTTCATACCAGGTCCCATCCCACATAGGGCATAAGACCTTGTCTCTGACCTCAAGAGGCTCCTATTTTCATGGGGACACTGACACACAAATTACAGTTCAACTCAATAAGTATGCAGGGCCGTGAGTTTGGAGCACTGGAGACCAGTGAGAGGCTGGACACGGTGCGTTGGCGGCTGCAGCTGCTTCCGGTGCCCCAGGTCCCGTCCCCTTGCTCCACATCTCATTTCAGCTGCGTCTGCTGGGGCAGCCCAGTGCGAGCTCAGAGTTGCAGATGGACCTCGCGTGGTCCACAGTGCAGGGCAGTGAACCACCTTGGTGCCAACCCAGGAGATGTGGGTAAGTGCTCCAGCCTCCTGACCTTCACGCAGAGAATTCTGAGAGATTCTGTAAAAGCATCTCAGGTGGTCTCGAGGGAATCGGGCCCCTGATGCCTCCAGCACGTGTTCACACTGGCTGTCCTCCCTGCCTGCCCACCCCTCCACTCGCTCCCTCACTCTTGCTTCCTGGAGTTGCCCTCCAGATGAATCACCCACCCAGGTCCTTTTCTTTTGGGGAAACCCAAACTAAGAGAGGACATAAAAGCAAGTGGGTGATGTTTGTTTTAACTCGAGTGAATCTAATGCCAGATGGTCTGGCTGGGTGAGTAACACAGTATTCTCTGCCTCATTTAAAAAGGGAGGATTTTCAAGATGTTCTTGGTGCTCCCTGGATAAGTGACTCAACTCCCAGAATCCCAGGGCCTTTTATTACTATTATTATTAATATAATTATTTTGGATTTACTTCATTTTCTCCCAAGCCACAGGACTGTAGAACCTCAAACCTGGCACATATTTTTAAAGATATCTAATCCAATTCTAAACTCATACTTAAAATTGCCTCCATATGGCCATCACCCTCTGTTGTTTTTCCTCTTGCGATGGGGAACTCACTGCCTCACAGACCATCCAGTTCCTGGGCTATCACTCAACAAATCAACTCAACAAAGATTGATGTGAGAAGAGCATTAATCATCACCCTGTATCCTCTAGGTTGTAAAGCATTTGAGAAATCGCACAGAAGTCAGATAGGGCCATGGCTCAGCTTGGTTGATGGTAAAAATTCATTAGGAAATGGGGCTTTGTCCTGAGCCCAAAGAGCTTCCTAATATTTCTCTTTCCACATGCAGACCATGGGACATTCCTAAGGGGAGAGACAGGTCTGCAGGGTGAGCACACATCTGGCCAAGTCTGGGGGGGGATTGGGGTCTACCTGACTGCCCTCATGTACAAGGACCTAGATCCCCAAAGTGGGAAGATGCTCTTGTCTTTGTAGAGAATTGGGTACCAATGCCTTTCAGACTGCAGCCATCTAACCCACTCAGCCCGTCACTTCTCCCCAGGAGGGAAAGCAAGTGAGGGGCGGGGAGAGACCAAGAAACATTTCTTCAGTGTTGACCTGTCCTGGGGGCCAAGTAGAGATGCCCTTGTGTTTGGGGGACTGTAAGGAAAGAGCTAATAAAAGGTCCTGCCACTCCCAACCCAGTCCCAGAGACTGTGTTCATGAAGGGATGGAGTGGAGAGCACGCCAGACACTGTCTGTGACCTGCCCCAACGCCCAGCATCTGGAGGGACAGAAGGCAGGCGCAGGGTGCTGTGAGAAGGTAGAGAAAGGAGAACATGACGGTGATGTTGAGCCCAGAGCGTTGGATCCTTGGACATCATTTCACCCAGTGGTTCTCAGCTGGAGGCAGTTCTGCCCCCAGGGGACCTTTGGCAAAGTCTGAAGACGTTTGTGATTGAACTGGGAGAGGGTGCTCCTGGCATCTCGTGAGTAGAGGCTGGGGTGGTGCTCACCAGCTTACAATGCCAAGGGCAGTCCCCACAGCAAGGAAATATCTGGTCCCAGATGTCAGGAATGCTGAGGTCTCGAAACCCTGGTTGAACCCAACTTCATGCCCTCATCCTACAGATGTGTGGAAACTGAGGCCCTGAAATGTGGCCTGGTAGCCCGAGACTACAGAGCAGCCAAGAAGGGGCACAGGAGCTGGACCCAAGGTGCCCTGCTTCCCAGACCCGCGCTGTCCCCTGAGCGCCATGCCATCTCCTGAGGACAGTCCCTGAGAGACGTCTGGAGAGGAGGCAAAGGAAAAATCCAGGAAAACAAAACTAGACCATGGGGTGCCACACCTGCCTGGCCAGAGGACGACGGGCCTGTGTCCCTGGCGGGGCTCCTCAGTCCCCAGGCGGACGGGACCGGGCAGGAGGGGCGGTGCCGGAAAGTGTGCTCAGGCAGGAGCCTCAGCCTGGCAGCCGAGGCCGGGGAGGAGGGCAGTGGGAAGGGGCTGAGGCAGCCCTCGTGCTGCTGTTCCTGGACAGCCTTGGGTGAGCAGCAGTGCTGGCTGCTCCGTGCCTCAGCACTCTTACCAGCGTGCAGGAGAACTGTGTGCGTGTGCATATGTGTGTGCGCTCTGTGTGCAGCAGAGTCGCAAGGCTTAACTTGCAGGTTCTGGAGTCAGACGGGCAATGAATCCTGGTTCCACTTGGAGCGCTTTCTTCCTGCTCAAACTTAAAGAAGCCACGTAGTGTCTCTTTGCCTCAGTTTACCCGTCTGCAAAGTGGGGAGAAAAAAGTCCCTTCTTCATGTGGCTATGGTGAGGACTAAATGAGGCAATGGACAGAAAGGGCTTAGCTCTTTGCCAACTCTCAGCAACTGGTAGCCGTTATCACATCACTTGCCCTGAAAATTACAGCCTTTGGGGGCTGAGGGGCTTCAAAGTTACTCCACGTGCTCCCTCAATTTACAGGAAGTGAGGCTGGGTTTCACAGCACAGGACTCACTCTTTCTGTCAGCTCAGGACCAGGCCTTCTGCCTCAACCTAGCATTCTTCCTAGTACATTTTCCTTGTAGAAATGTGGCTTTGAATGGACAGTTAAATTTTTTTTCCACGATAACAACCTGACGGCTGAGGGTGATCAGCCTCAGAGCAGGTGTCTCTTCTGCTGCTTTTTGAATAGCAAGGAACTAACCTTGGTGGAGCCTCCACTTAGTGCCTGGTACTATGCTGAGAGTCATGAAACCCATCAACAGCCCTCTGATGTTCCCATTATACAGATGAGGAAACTGAGGCTCAGAGAGGAAGCGTGATTGCCTGAGTTATCACCCTCATAAGGGGATGCACTGCCTTTCAGAGTCAGCCTGCCCTCAAAGCCCTGCTTACCTGACTTCCTGGACCCAGGCGATCACTGCCTTTTGCTGCTCCACTTCCCCCTGAGCTGAGAGGGCCATCTGAGAATCCATGAAGTCTTGTTTCCTGAAAGCACGTTGAGGATCAGGGTGGTTAAGGGACTTGGCTCAAACATTTTTGGGGATAAATGCGCCTCAGAAGTCAATGAGCCTAAACTCCTTGGTTGCAAGTGACAGAATCATCACTTAAGCACAAAAGGGATTATGTTAGCTCATGTCAGCAGCCCACGTGATGGGCAGGCTCAGTTGAAAGCACTCAGAAACCATCGGCGTTCCCTCTCACTTCCCCACTTCTTTCTGCTTTGCCAGCTTCATTCTTTTAGACCAGCTTTCCCACAAGTGTGGAAATATGCTTGCTACCAGTCTAATTGCTGAAAAAGTCTAATTGCTTTGGCCTCTTCCTCTTCAACTCTCATTGGAAGTTCCCAAGGAAGAGTTCTGATTGGCAGGCTTGTGGTCACATGCCAATCTTTGGACCTATCACTGTGGTAGAGAGGTGGGGCTTTATGATTGGCCCACCTGGGGTCAGGGGCCTCTCCCTGGGCATGTAAGTCTGGAGGGGCATGGCCAGCTCCATCAGGGTGGCAGTTCTCCAAACAAGCCTGTGATGGTGCCTGGTGGTGGAGAGGCACTGAGGGTCCAGCTGGCATCCCAGCGCCTACTAGAAACGGGGAGAGAGAGCTCTTACTAGGTGTGTGATCCTTGCTCACCATGGGTAGCAAATAGCTTTGAGGTCTCTTTATAGCAGTCATTTATGCTCACCACGCCCACAGCTCTGCAGTAAGGTAAACGGAAGCATTCTAAATCCTCACCTCAATCCGGTTTCTAGAGGTGCTTTGTGACATTTCCACAAATAGATCAGTTCTTAATTAAGTAGCGTAAAGGACCAGGTGCATTCTGTCTTCACCTCGAGCTTTTTGCTGCCCTGGGGACCGCTTTAGAACAGGTACTGTTTACTGATTTCCTCCAGGGTTGTATCCTGGGGACAGTAGTGGAGACAGTGGCAGGGTGATACTCCAGGCAGGCTGCAGGGACGCTGAACCTCCACACCCACCCCATCCCTGTGTCAGCAGGCCGTCTGCTGAGACATGTAAAGTGTAGAGGCTACCAGGATTATCGGGGGTGCCCCACCCACACCACAAGCCCAGCAATAAAGGAAACAAGGAGGGATTAGCTAGGAATTCATCCTCCAGATGGGGACATCTGGGACCTGCAAGGCAGAACGGCTCAGTCCAGAGCAAGATCAGGCTGCCTTCTCATAGAAGGTAGGAACATCTTTGAAGAAAGAATTTTCCCCACCACAGTGGGGTTGGCCCGCCATGGAAGTCTGAATATGGAGAATCTGGGGAGCAGCTTGGAAAGTGCCTCCTGGGCACTGTCTAGGGGAGAGCACGTGCTGACCCAAGAACATGATCTGGTTTTAGTGACTGTGTATCCTTGTGATGGAGATGGAAATGTCAGGCTTGCTCAGTGCCCGGAAACACTCAAATAATGTAACTAGTGCCTTTGTTTTGATTCCTGTCTCACGAAGCCAACTTCTGGTTTACAGCTGATCCCAACCTAAGGAAATGTTGTCTGGTATCCTTGACAGTTGTTTTCCCTGTGCAGTAATCACTTGGCATGCTGGTTTATACCTCAGTCTCTTTGAGTCTGGTTAATGTGAGTCTACCTAAGGGACGAGGAGGCCCGGAAAATGGCAAATACACTAATGCTAAATTTTATCCTGTGAGGTCTCATGGCAGCCAGCCGCCTCTCCTATAGACATCCTTTTTAGCTTTCCTTCAGACGTGGACAGTGGAAGTTCAGTGAGTGCTCAGCACAAGTTGGGCGCTAGAAGGAAAAGCAGACAAGCTCCTGCATCTCACAGGACATACACAGTTCCAACCCTCTCTTGTTCAAAGCCCTGAGCCGGGTTCTGGAAGGAATGCAAGACAATGAGGACATGGTAACGGCCCCAGGGACCTAGTAGATGGATAGGGAACACACACTCATAACCACAGGCATTGATAACCTCCCCCGTTACCATTTTTGAGCTTACAGCGTTCTCTCTTGCCTGTGATCTCACCTTCTTGCTATAAAAATTCAAGGTTTTTCAAAGTAGGTATTGTTAAATCAAACTACAGATGAGGAAATGAGGCCAAAGGAGATTACCAGATCTGCCCAAGGTCCCTCGTCAGTGAAAGAGCCAAGATTTGAACACGTGTCCACACTTCCCAGTTTTAACCCTTTCCGTGTGCCGACAGCTGTCCCCAGTTGTCTATCCCTTTTTTTTTTTTCTGATAGTTTTTCTGCCTGAGTATCCTTCCCTTCCCTTCTTTCTGCCCTCTGCATCCTCCCAGATCTACCACTCAAAATCCTACTTTTTGTCCTCAGCTCTCATGCTGTCCCTTCCATGAATCCAGACAAGCATATATCGGACATCATGCCAAGTAGGCAGCTGGGGTCAGGACAGTGGGAAGTGGACACAGATCCCTAAACTCCCCAAAGAGAAAATAATCCTTAACTCTAGGAACCATGATAGAGCTGTCAAAAACTCACAAAACCAGCTATGCAGATCTTGACACATGAGTCAGCGAGTATTTTTGCCCTAACAGGTAAAATAGCATAATCTCCATTAAAATGAAAAAATGAAATCAAAGAAAAAAAAATGAGCATGTTGGCATGTAACCATTGCCACTTACTAGCGCCATCTTGTGGTTAGATCTGTCACTCCCAGAGCTAAGTAACAACCCCAGTCCCTACTTGCTTCCTCCTAAACGTTATGCTCTCCTTGTGCCCATGGGCAGCACATGACTTAGTCATCACAGCAGCTCTGGGCAGTGACTTTCCTGTGTGAGCCTTGTTTTGTGTACCTTAAATTGTCAGGGTTTCTCAGCCTCAGCAGCATTGATATTTTGAGCTTGATGATTCTTTGTAGCCTGGTAAGTCTTTGGTAGCCTGGAAAGTCAAGAAAGGGTCACTTTGAGGTGGACATGATGACAGTTTGAAGCAGGTCTTGCCAGCCTTGTGGTCTAATGAGGTGGCGGAGCCTTTCATGAAAGGGAGGAAAGATGGATTAGGCAGGCTCTGGACCTGCGCTGTCCAGTAGGGAAGCCACGGGCCACGTGTGGCTGTTTACATTGAACTTAGTTAAAATTGAATACAATTAAACATTCCGTTTCTTCATCCTTCACTAGCCACTTTCCACGTGCTCCGAAGTTGCGTGTAGCTAGTGACACCATGTTAACAGTACAGCTATAGAATGGGTCCCCCGTCACCGAAAGTTCTGGATGGCGCCGCACTGGATCTCCACGAAGCATGGAGAGCCTAGATTGTAACGTAAACACCCTCGTGAAAACTTATTTCTAACAGACCTTATGCAAACCAGCAAACCCTCTGATGTGAATTTACACAGAGGTTTATTTTTATTGAAATACAGTTGATTTACCATATTGTGTTAGTTTCAGGTGTACAGCACAGCGATTCAGTTATATCTATACATATGTACAGTCAGCCCCCTACATATGAACCTTCAAATTGCGAACTTTCAAAGATGCAAACGTGCATTCGTGTGTCCAGTCGTGTGAGTTAGTTCACGTGTCTGGCGTACATTGTCACACGCGTGCATCGTCTACAAGAAGTTTTGCTTTTGTGTACTTTACAGTACTGTAGCGAGTACTGCAGTACAGTATCTTCACTTCAAGCCCAGGATGTCCAGAAGCAAGCGTAAAAGCAGCGGTGATGTAGCTGCTCCTGCTGAAGAACCGAAGCGATTCATGATGCAGGAAACGACAGGGGGATTTTCTTTATTGGAGAAGGCACTGTTAGTTTTTGAGGCGTAGGACCTGAACATAGAATGGTACATGAAGGTTGCAGCAGCCGTTCAGAATGCCATCCAGTGCCACGTGTCATCTATGATGAGAAAAAAAGAGCTACTACCCAGACATCCCGGATCATTTTTTCAAGAGGGTAGATAGAACTAAATCCAGCAAGGAACCAGAACCTGTGCCATCAGCATCAGGCGTGAGTGAAATTGCAGCTTTCCCTCCGTCTCCTATTGCTGAGGATCCTTCAGCTCTACCACCTCCCACCTCCTCCCCCTCCTCCAGTCAGTAACTCTTCTTGCCTGTTCGCACGATGCCAGCCCCTGTATTGCAGCTGTTGGCCAGCTGTTGCCAGCCCCTGGATGCCAGCTGTTGTACTGTACTACTGTACTTTTCAAGGTACTGTACTGTAAGATTAAAAATGTTTTCTTGGGGCTTCCCTGGTGGCGCGGTGGTTGAGAGTCCGCCTGCCGATGCAGGGGACCCGGGTTCGTGCCCCAGTCCGGGAAGATCCCACGTGCCGCGGAGCGGCTGGGCCCGTGAGCCGTGGCCGCTGAGCCTGCGGGTCCGGAGCCTGTGCTCCGCAACGGGAGAGGCCACAGCAGTGAGAGGCCCGCGTACCGCAAAAATGTTTTCTTTATTTTTTGTGTGTTTGTTCTTTATGTTATTACTTGTGTGAAAAGTGTTATAAACCTATTACAGTACAGTACTATACAGGCGATGAGTAAGACTGGCTGGTGGAGAACCTGCAGCTTCTTGAGCACCGGTGTGCCTTCCAGCCAGGGCCTCCTGGGAGATTTTTCCAGGCAGACATGGAAGAATTTGCTCCGTGGTTTTGCAGTTGAACAGTCAGTGGCAGCTCAACTACACACATCTCCTAGGTTCCCACATTAGACTTGCAGAAGAGGCAAAAGAAATAGTGAGTCAGCCTTCTTCACTGTGATGGAGAGCATGGTGGAGAGGGTTCTAGACACTTCTCGTGCTGACAGCACCGCCCTCCCCTATCACCAGCAGCTTAGAAGACGGCTGAGTCATCCTGACCTTTGGCGATACTCCTGCCCCCGCCTCCCTGGGCTCCAGCTCACCTCGAAGAGGCTGGCCTTTTCTCAGAGTGAGGTGACGCGCGCATGAGCAGAGGCCAGAAGTGGAAATGTAGCTGGAGAAAACGAGCGTGGAAATGCCAGTCTGCTCTTTTTGGAACTTGACAGCCGGAGCAGGGTACCCACGTGGCTTCAAGTTCCAGGTTTACTTGTCGAGTAGCCACTATGGGTCCTTAGTGCTGGGGAGAGTGGGATCAGCTAAGGTCATGCCGTGACATAAGCCTCACCGCCGCCATCATCTCACTATTGCTGTCACCATGCTTGTGACCATCATCGTGATTCTCACACCATCACCACCATCACCAGCATTATCAGCACCATCATCTTCACTGTTGTCACCGTCATTGTTATTATCACATCATCACCGTCACCATCCTTATTATTGTTGTCACATCGCTGTGACCATCATCATGATTCTCACACCATCATCACCATCACCAGCATTATCAGCACCATCATCGTCACTGTTGTCACCATTGCTGTCCCCATCCATGTCACAAGCATCATTATCACATCATCATCACCATCACTGTCATTGTCACCAGCATATTTTAATCACCATCAGCGTCATCAGTTATCATCACCGTCACCATCATTGTCACTCTCATCAGATTATCACCATCACCGTCATCATCATTACCATCATCATCACTGTCACTGCTGTTATAGCCTTTAGTGGTGATAAATAATAACAGTTTATTGAGCTCTTATTACTGTCAAGTTCTGTGTGTCTCTTCTCATTTTTCCACCACTCTCCAAGGCTCTGGCACTTTAGCGATAAGGCCACTGAGATTCAGTGATTTATGTAATGGCCCCCCCGCCGCAAAAAAAAGGAAAGGGCTTCCCTGGTGGCGTAGTGGTTGAGAATCTGCCTGCAAATGAAGGGGACACGGGTTCGAGACCTGGCCTGGGAAGATCCCACATGCCACGGGGCAACTGGGCCCGTGAGCCACAACTACTGAGCCTGCACGTCTGGAGCCTGTGCCCCGCAACAAGAGAGGCCGCGACAGTGAGAGGCCCGCGCAACCGCGATGAAGAGTGGCCCCCGCTCGCCGCAGCTGGAGAAAGCCCTGGCGCAGAAACGAAGACCCAACACAGCCAAAAATAAATAAATAAAAATAAATAAATTTATTTAAAAAAATGTACAGCTTCTCTTAAAAAAAAAAAAGAATATCTTAAAAAAAAATCTACCAATGAATCCAACTATGAAAGAAATGCAGTCTAACCCTAAATAAATAAAAAATAAATAAATAAATTTATGTTAAAAAAAGGAAAGAAAAACATTTCTCAATTGGAGAGGATAGGATTCAACCCAGACTGTGTGACTTGCTCCAAAGGGTGCTCTCACTGTATGTGGGGTTCTTTCATCAGTGTTGATCACAGCTGTACTCCAGTGGTTCTTCATGTAGTAGCAGTCTTCCTGGCCTGATGTGACAGTCCCGAATGAGCATCACCTGGTTCACAGCTGCATCCCCGGTGCCTACCCAGACCTGGGTAGGCGCTCAATACCAACTCACTGCTCGAACAAATTCCTGGAGCAGCACACTCCCTCAATTTTATTCTTTCCAAGGTTCCAAATGTATCCACCTTCACGTATATAATTATTATTATTTTAATTCTTCAGGCAGAGACCTAAGGCAAGGAGGCAGGCTGGGTCTGAGTGACTACATTAAACCAGCGAGAGATGCCAAGTGAATGTAGCTACTCTGTGATTTAGCCAGAACCTCTGATGCAGTGCTCTTCTAAATTTCATCTGGGTCATATTTGTAAGTGTTCTGAGGGGCAAGTTACAGTCACCATGCTGTGCCCCTCGATCAGTCCATTGATGCGGACACGGTCTAGCAAAAATGCACCACTGACCACATGGAGCTGTATGTTGCCAGCTAGGCTGACCTTGAGAAATTGGTCACTTTATCTCAGCTCTTCTTCTTTTTTATTTTTTAAAAAAATTTTTGGCCAAGCCGCGGGGCATGCGGGATCTTAGTTCCCCAACCAGTGATCGAACCTGCGGCCCCTGCAGTGGAAGCACAGTCTTAACCGCTGGACCACCAGGGAAGTCCCTTTCTCAGCTCTTCGTCCTCTTCCTTGGGTCACCTCACAGCCTTTGTTTCTTGACATCTTTCCTTCTTCAACTGCATCAAGTTGCCCACCGTCAGAGCTCAGCCTCCTCCTCATCACTGGACCCACCAATTTGCTTCCCCCCAATCTCCCTTTTGCTCCTACTGCAAACTGGCCTTGACTTTATCCATAGCCTCCATGCAAGTGTCCCCAGCATCTGTCTACTCCCTGCACCTGTAGCCTATGTTGTGGTCTTTTCCAGGAGTACAACAAAGCCACTTGCTATGTGTTAGTTTCCTGGGCTCTAGATTCAAATTCAAATCAGGTTCTGCCCCTGATGAGCTGTGTGATCCGGGGTGCATTTCTTAACTCTTCTGGGCCTCGGTTTCCTCATCTACATGATGGGGATCATAACTGCACCACTTCATAGGGTTTTCTTGAGGAGTCCACAGTCCGGACGTGTGAAGTGCTGAGGACGGTGTTTGGCCCCTACAGCAAACTCAATAAATGTCTGTTTTATTCGGCTCTAAATATGACTAGTGCTCTACACAGTCTCATTTAGTCTGCTTGACAGTTATGTGAGAGCCGTATGTGAAGGCGTGGTGCATCTTTTAAGAGACTTGGTGGTGGAAAGAAAAACAGAAAGGGTCATGGTTTGGACTTGAGCCAGGGACAATCAAATGAGTTTAGGGTACGTTAGAACGGTGCTGAGGGATCGGGATCCTCCACCTGAATTTACAGAAAACCAACCATGAGCAATGGTGGATGAGGGATTGTGCAGGAGAGGGGACAGTGATCAGTGGGTCAATGCCCACTGGAAATAGGACGTTATTGATTAGATCAAGGACACATGGAGAGAGTTTGCTTCAACAAACAGGACACTCCTCCTCCAAGTCTGGAGGGAACAGGAATAGGAAGAAGAGGGTGTGGCTAGAAGAGTCAGGATGTTTCTGTGCAGGCAAAACCATCCCATTTATTAGAGAAAAAATGTGACTCACGTGAATTATTTTTGTCGAGTGAAAACTGCATGGTTGCGTGAGAGTTTTGTATAGATGTTGCTCTGGACGCTTAGAGATGGATAAGCCCTCCCTTTAGTTCCCATAGATTTCCAAGGTTAGAGAGATGGTAACCAGACAGCTGACATAGAACCTTCGACTCTCCAAGTTCCACAGTGAATGGAGAGGTTTACAGCAGAGATACCAGGTCTGGTTTAAGCCCACAGTGGAAGTGCCATGGTGTGTGCATTCATTCATTTCTTCATTCGCTTTTCACGGACTCATTCGTTCACTCGGTTATCAGAGTTCTGTGCTAGGGCCCGAGGATAGAGAAGGAGCTCACAGCTGGAAAGGGCTGTAAGACGCATACACCCGTGACTGTGGTCCAAGGTAGAACGTGTATGGACATGGCAGAAGTGAAAAAGATGACTATCTCAGGAGTTAAGGAGAGAAGCATCTGGGAAGAGGAGGCGTTTGAGTTGAACCTCTGGGCATGGAGAGGATTTGCCTTCAGCCGTATAGATGACACTCCCATCCTTCTTTAAGGCTGAAGAGGATGGAACGCGCCAACTCTTCAACAAACACCTCTCCCGTTAAGGGTTATCAGCAAGTGGCTCCTGCCCGTGGGGCAGTTAGGCATTAATGCTGTGCTCGGGAGGAGTTCTCTTCATCCGTGTTTGACGCTGTGCCTCTTGGCTGATGTAGCTTTTTCTTCCCTTTCTCTTTGCTCCTTCTGGACCAGCGCATTCCAGGAGAACCTTCTGCAGTGATGATGTTCCATTTCTGCTCTGTTCAATATGGTAAAACCACTGCTGCATCTGACTGTCGAGTACTTGAAATGTGGCTGCTGTGACTGACGAACTGACTTTTTAGTCGTAATTAATTTAAATTTAGACAACGTGGCTAATAGAACTCCCTGCAACTCTGTATTCTTGCTTAGTTCCTGGCACTTGGTAGATGCTCAGTATAGGTGCAATGAAGGAAACCAGTTTTTGCTGCTTAAAATCTAGGCTGCTTCTTAAGAAGAGTGAATGTCTTTACAGAGGAGACCTTTGTATCTCTGAGCGCCTGCTCTCGTGGATTTGGCTTTACCGGTTGGCCAGTAGAAGGTGCCCCATCCATATTCTCAAGGTCTGGGTATAGGCAGAAACCCAGGCTTTGGGGAAAGGGAAAGCTACTCTAACAGAGGCAGAACAATGTGGGCTTTCTGGTGATGATAGGAGACAGAGCAGAGCAGACGGGGATCATTTGCTTGTCATATAACCCTCCACTCGAATCTTAAAGATCCAAGCTGATAGAATGTTTCGTGTGAGTGGATTTTTGGAAGAAAGTGAAGGGCTGACCATTGTACCTGGGGGTGCACAATAAAGCTGAGACCCCACCCTGCGGGAGGTCCTGGGGAATGGCGGGTGCCTTAGTCCGCGCAGGCTGCTATAACAGTACACCACAGACTGGGTAGGTTATAAACAACAGAAGTTTATTGCTGACTGTTCTGGAGGCTGGAAGCCTGAGATAGATCAGGGTTCCAGCGTGGTTGGGTGAGAGCCCTCTTCCAGGTGGCCAGCTTCTTGCGGTGTCCTCACATGGCAGAAGGGGTGAGGGATCTCTCTGGGGTCTCTTTCATAAGGGCATTAATCCCAGTCATGAGGTCTCCACCCCATGACCTCATCATCTCCCAAAGTCCTTATCTCCCAACACCATCACATTGGTTGTTAGGATTCCAACATGTGAATCTGGGGGAGACACAAGCATTCAGACCTTGGCAGCAGGTCTCTGAGGGAGCGTGTTGAACTCCCAGGCATCTGGGATTGCTGAGGACAATTTTGTTCTGTTTGGATTTTTGAGGGGTGAAGGGGGTCTTCCGCGTGGCCAGTCTGAAGTGGTGGAGAGAATGCATAAGTTAGTGAATGGATGAACGAAGGGGAAGAGTTAAAAGATAAGACACAACGTAGATTCTTGTTCTCTTAAAAATTTCATCATTTCATATCTGGAAGGACCCTGGTCCAGGCTCTGGTCCAGCCCCTACATTGTTCAGAGGAGGCACCTGAGGCCCAGAGAGGGGAAGAGAGTGGCCCGAGGCCACACAGCTGCCTGATTAACGGTAGGACACAAGCTGGAGTCTGGGTCCCCCCACTCTGATTCTTTTTTTTTTTTTTAATATTTATTGGAATATAGTTGATTTACAGTGTTGTGTTAGTTTCAGGTGTACAGCAAAGTGAATCAGTTATACAAATACATCTATCCACTCTTTTTTTTAGATTCTTTTCCCATATAGGCCATTCCAGGGTATTGAGTAGAATTCCCTGTGCTATAGAGCAGGTTCTTACTAGTTATCTATTTTGTATGTAGTAGTGTATATATGTCAGTTCCAATCTCCCAGTTTATCTCATCTCTCCTCCCTCTTATCCCCTGGTAACCATCAGTTTGTTTTCTACATCTGTGACTCTACTTCTGTTCTGTAACTAAGTTCATTCGTACCTTTTTGTTAGATTCCACATATAAGCGATATATGATATTTGTCTTTCTGTGTCTGACTTACTTCGCTCAGTATGACGATCTCTGGGTCCGTCCCCCCACTCTGATTCTGATGTCTTTTCCATCATATTCCAGGTGCTCCTGTAATGTGGAAAAGGGGATTTTTTTAGGATGCAGCTCCTTTGATGGGTTTGCTCTGTGGTCCCTCCTCATGCTCTACACTGGCTTCTCCTGAGTTTTGCCAGGCTGGTCTCCCCAGAACATTAGATAAGCTCTATCAGGAGAAAGCTCATTGAGGAGGCATGAAGGCGGCCTTGGAGTCACATCTCTATAAAGTCTCAACAACCATCCATCACTCACCCCCACAGCCAGTTTCTGCCTGGCTGTTTCCTGCCAGAAACAGCTCGATCATTTTCTGTGTCAACAGGAAAAAGGGCATTTGCTGACCAACAGCCGCATGCTCCTCAGAGCACAGATGGGAGTTCTGGACAGGCGGGCGCCATCGGGGCTGAGGCTAGCAAGTGTTCCCCTGCACCCTCGGTTTCCCTGCACACACCACTGTCAAACCACCAACCCTCAAAGAGCAGTGATCAAAGTAACAGCCATGATAGTGAAAGGAACAGTATGCAAGTGGCAGGCAACCATCTAAATGTTATCAGAGGTTAATTAATCACCCAGCAATGCTCTGCGGTGGGTGCTACAGTTATCCCCATTTTATTACATGGGGTTAACGGGGTTGTCCAAACTCACACAGTTAGGATATGGCAGAGTTTGGATTCAAACCCAGATGGTACGACTCCCAGATCTGTGCTCTCAGCCATGCAGGGGGTGTAGTGGAGCCAGGGGTCTGGGTGTACAGTTTCAGTTCTGCCTTACATGTTTGCGTGTGACCTTGGGGCCATGCCTGACCCTCGCCTTCAGGGTCTCCCAGGCTGGGTCATACCCCCTGTCACAGGGTCATTGTGAGAATGACAAAGGATGACATTTGCAAAGTGCTTCGCTGTACTCTTACCCAGCACCCCATATGTTCTCCGTAAATTTGAAGAGAAAGACCATTACAGGAGGCCTTTGTTTCTCCAGCCTTCCACCGTCTGAGACCTGCCACTACACTTTTATCCTTACCTGGCTCAGCCCTACGTGGCCCCGAGGTGGTTCCCATCTTCCAATGTTAGGTTGATTTAGAAAAAAAATATTTGGATGATAAGAATAGAACATGTGTTTTATGAGGTTTCCCTTGACAAGTGTTTTGCAAAGCTCATTTTTACACTGTCCAAGTTTGGCATGCTGGCACAGAATCAACCCCAGAAAGCGCAGGGGCAGGGTATATGAGTATTTATTATATGCCAGACATGGGGCCGGCACGTTGGTTTTAATCCTCATAAATGAGCCCAAATGCATTTAGTCGTAGCCATGACTACGAGTGCACCGAGATTCCTGAACTGCAAGGTCAGTAGCTTAGGGGGCTGTGCTGAGCCCTTGACACCCTGTGAATTCTTTGTCTGTAGAAATGTGTTCTGAGCCCAAACTCTTGACCCATAGGGAGCCTGTTGGTGCCAGCCCATCATTCACAAGGTGGGAGCTGACTCTACAGTTCTTGGCCTGAGGAACCATCATGCCCCTGGTCCGTCCACTGATGGGCTTCTGGGGACTCTGCTCTCCTTGAATTATATGTAAGTGCCGAGGCCAGTTCTAGCTCAAAAGAGGACTTTATACAAATTAGAAAAAGGCGATGCCCAACATTTTCAGGAGGAAAAACTGCAAAAGGGGCTTCTTCTCTGGGCAGATTCATCATCCAGATTGTGTCCTTCCTCCTGGACGCCCTCTCCAGGGTCAGGGCTTGCTGAGTGGAGTGTGGGCTGGATTTCAGCCTCCACCGGAGGCCCCTTGGCCTGGTGCCCTTGTGCAGTGCACAACCTGAACAACCTTTGGGGACGCCCCGTGTATTGTTGCCTGTAAATACTATCGTTTTGAGTGACGGGGGTCTATGGGTTGCATGGGGGCATCTCTGATCCTAAAAGATTTATTAGTCATGGTGATAAGATGAAGGGTGCCCCATACAGAGTATAAGTATGAGGAAGGGGATGGAGCAAACACTGTGACAGTGACAGTTCACCGGACTTTTCTTTTTTTCAGACCAGGCAGCAATGTCTTTTATTATGTAGGGGTTTTTTAAATGATTTCTGCAATCTCTCCATATATGGGCAAAAATAAGTGTACAGTGTAGCATATTAGAACTTGCAAACCTGATCACTGCCTAGAGAAGGGAACGTTTTCCATACAACACGCTTAACCAGGAGGCCAGTTCATCTGCCGACCTCCAGGGCCATGGAGGTGAACATGATAGAAAAGGGGAGGCGGAGGACACGCTGTGCGGGCACGTGGACCCAGAGGCAAGCTGCCTGGCGTCGGATCCCCGTGTACCTCTTGGGCCTCCTCCTTAATGGTCTCTGTCTCTGTAAAGGGAGGATAAAGATCCTAGCTCACAGGGTGTTTCTGAGCTTAAAAAGGATGGTGCAGGGCTTCCCTGGTGGCGCAGTGGTTGAGAGTCCGCCTGCCGGTGCAGGGGACGCGGGTTCGCGCCCCGGTCCGGGAAGATCCCACGTGCCGCGGAGCGGCTGGGCCCGTGAGCCGTGGCCGCTGCGCCTGCGCGTCCGGAGCCTGCGCTCCGCAACGGGAGAGGCCACGACAGTGCGAGGCCCGCGTACCGCAAAAAAAAAAAAAAAACCAGATGGTGCATATGAAGCCATCAGAATAGTGCCTGGCATGGAGTGGGGGGTCAGTACATGGCTGTAATCACCACCTGCTCCTTGTCTGGAGCCCCAGGATTAGCCCTCAACGCCGTCCTCCCCCTCCCCGTCGGATCAGATAGGTACCTTCTACCTGAGATGAACCGATGAGGAAACTTTGTCACTCCTGAGCGCCTTACCCTTTGCACGTGGAATAGAGCCATGATTTGAAAGCAACCGCTGACTTCCAAGGTGGCGGTTGGTGCTGAGTCTGCACAGAGAGGGAGGTGAAGGCGCCGCCGAGCCCTGCTTGTAACGCAGGGGATCTGTCTCTGGAAACCCCGCCAGCCTTGTCGGGGGTCAGTCCACGCATGCCCACACCGGCACCTGCCCTTTGGGAACCTCTAGTCAGGTGGGGGAGGCAGGGAAATGGGATGAGAGCTCAGGTGATGTGATGGTGGCCCTGCCTTCCCGCTGCTGTGAGGCCAGCTCCCTTGTACACGTCCAGCTCTGTTTATGAAGAAGGAGCCTCTGATCTCCAGGAATTAGTCTTGGGGCTGCAGAGGGGAGCTAGGCAAGGTCCCAGCCCAAGGAGCTCACGGTGAGACTCTAAGGCTTGAAGAGTCCTTCAGTTGAATAAATGAGGCCACTGCGGGGAGGGGAGGGGAGGGGAGGGGAGGGGCAAGACATAAAAACAAGTGACACAGAATAAAGAGGATGTAGGTTCTCTCCCCCACCCTTCCACCCCTCCCCCATACACTTCTCTAAATACCACTGCTTGAAACTCCTAGAAGGTTTCTCTCTGATTTTGCATCTGGAGTCGAGATCAATCTCCTTGGGAATAGGTCTTGTGATCGGTGCGAAGGGATAAAAGCTTTCAGTGAAAAGAAGGGAGCTCTGGAATGGGTGCCTTGCCCTGCTCACACCTCTGCTGGATGCTTGTCACCCAGACTGTCATCCTCCGATTGGTCCATCAGACCTCGAGCTCCCTGGGGGCAGGAGTTATGCCTTCCTGCCCTGTGTCCACATCAGTGATGACAGTCGCTGGCCCTTTGTAGGCACAGAGTGAATACTTATTAGGAAGCGAGAGGGTGGAGTCACAGAGGAGACAGTGAAACTCGAGAGAAGTTGGGACTGTCATGGAAAGCCTGGGGTGCAAGTCAGTGGACAGCCGTTGAAAAATATTTACGATGCTCTTGTTTTAGATTTGTAATTTTGGAAAGACCACTTTGGCTGAAAGATGGGGACGTAAAGTAAGTGGGGCAGTGATAGGTCAGAGCGTGGAGACTGCTGTAAAATCCAGGTCTGAGACAGTGGGGGTCTGAAGTAGGGTAGTGGCGGTGGGACGGTAAGTTAAATAACCATGTGTGCCCAGTTGCGGGGGGAAGGGTCTCGCCGGGAATGAAAGGCAGGGGTGCAGTCTTCCCACAAAGAAATGCTCTTGAGTGTCCTTTTGAGTCCCCCCGCCCCCATTAGGTATTTCTGAGATTGTCCCACCTGTAAGCATTGCTCTATGGCCTGCAGCTTGGGGGGCGGCACCGGAGACAGGCATTCCTATCCCCCTGAGGTACTGCACCACGAGGGGCATCTAGCAAGAAGCCTGCCAAGGACCACATGAGTGAGCCTGGACTCAGACGCTCCCTCCCCACTCTAGCCATTCCATGAGACTGCAGCCTCAGCAGACAGCTTGACGGCAACACATACGAGACCTTGAGTCAGAGACACCCAAGTAAGCCACACCCGGACTCCTGACCCGGGCAAACTGTAACACAATAAATATTTGTTGTTTGAAACAACAGGGCTACGTCTTGCAGGCTACCATCCTTCAGCAAACGCTTAGTGAGAACCTGCTAGATTTGGGGGATATAGTTTTTAGCTGTCACCTGCCCAGGAGCTCACCAATTAACGAGGAAACAGACCACTTAAAACCAGTTATCTGTGAAGACTCACAGGGGACATACAGGCGGACAGGTAGCCTGTGAGCTGTGGGAACCCATCTCACAGGGCCACGCGGCTTGGGCCAGGATGGCAGGAAGGGCTCCCTGGAGGAAGCAACACATAAACTGAAATTAAAGGAAGAATGGGAATTAGCCAGGGGAAAAATAGAAGGTGTGAAGGGGGAAGAAAGGAAGTTCAGGGTTATTATCCACATTTAAAGATGAGAAAAGTAAGGCTCAGAAAAGTCAAGTTTCGCCCCAACTTTCATAATTAGAAGTAAGTGGTGGAGCCAGACTTTGACCCAAGGTCAACAGGGTCCCCAGCTGTCCCTCCCCCATGGCCCACCCCACCCCATACAGCTCCAGATCACTTTACTCACCTGGTGTTACCTATTTCTCACTCTTACCTGTCTTTCTCTTGACTCTTATTTTATAACATTCTTGAAATTGCGCTTGTTTCCATTTAAGGGATTAAAAATTCCAATTCCCTTATGCCTATTTAAGGCAAAGATGGGGAATCTATTCTTTTTACCATCCCATGGGAACAATCAGAGGTTCATACTAAAGAAATGAGTTGCTTAATCTTGCTAGGGATTTCTCGCTAAAGAAAAAGAAGATACTTGAATCGTTAAAATTTCATTCACCTGAAAGTGATTAGAAAAGCAAGTCAGAGTTCTGACTTGGAGTTTACACAATACAGAAAAGCCTAAACAAGGTGATGGGTGACATAGAACGCATAAACCCACCACCCAGAGGCATCCATCCCAGGGCATTTTCTTCCTGACTGTTTCGTATGGACAATTTCATATACTCATTCAGCACTTTATAGTATTTTGAAAAGCATCGGATTTTGATTAAAACATGGAATATAAAGTGGTATTTAAGAGATGGAGCCAGCATTTAAAAATAATCTATCTTCATGTCTTATAAAGGGCAAGGCAGTGAGAAGGGAGACAGACAGACATAAGCAGACAGAAGTGCCAGTAAGGTTGATGAAGGAGGGATTTGGTCACCTCTCCCGTAACTCCGGGGTCCAGTTGGCCCTGCTCTCCACTGCCAGGCAGCACGACTGTGACACCAGCAGGTGGTGCCATCCTCTGGGGCAGGAGGCGGCTTAGGCTGAGGGGAGCGGCGGAACCCTGTGCCTTGTGTCACTTGCCCTTTGGACCTGCGGGCGCATCCTCCCAGCCGTCTGAATTCAGCTCCTTCCCCACACGGCATGGTCCCTTCCCAGGTGAACATGCCGTGTGGCACCTCAGCTGTCCTGCGTGAGCTTGGAGAGCAGGCATCCTGCTTGCCCTACCCCAGTTTGGCTCTGGGCCGGGTAAGATGTCATCATTGTGGGATACAGCACGGAAATTAAGGGTCCGAGCCTGGAGTCCCACAGACAGGCCCGCCTCTAACATTTGTGAGGCAGGGGCTGAAGTATGAACGGGGCCCTCCAGACCACAGGTGTCCCCCACCTCCCTGCCCCAGCTGCAGCCCAGACCATGAGGGGCTTGTATGCATGCATGCCCCTGGACCCCCGGCTCGCACATCCAAGCTCCTCCATCCCCACCCATTTAGGCCCTCCCTCCAACTTCACCTTAGACCCCCTCACGTGCCCACAGGAGCCTGGGCTGCTCTAGGGAGCCCAGAGCCGAGATGAGGCCTGCCCTGCCCAGGAAACCTTTGGGGGGTTGGGCAGGGGAATTGCATGGTCCTTGGTGGGACGGAGTGGGGACGTGGGCTCCAGACTGGCACATCGTCCTGGTCTTGCAGAATCCTCTGTGCAGGGGCAGGGAACACGGTAGAAGGAGGATCCTAGGGGGGTCCCTAAAGCCAGAGCCAGGACAGGGACCCTGGGTGCCCAGCTCTAGGGACCGTGCTGCCCACAAAGCTGGGTTCAAACCCCACTTCTGCCTATTACCATGTGGTTTCGAGCAGGTTACTTAATCTCTCTAAACCTCAGTTGACTTACCCGTAACGCAGGGGTAATAATAGCACATAACTTCATAGAGACACTATATGGGGATTCAAAGAAGTAAGGTATAGAAGGTCTTCGGGTGCCTGGCGCACAGAAAGTAAGGGTTAGCTCATGCTATTTTCTCAGTTTCCTCAGGTTGGTGTGTTTCTTGGCCATAAAGACAAGAACCAGATTTGTGAGATACACCACTGTGCGCCCAGCACCTGCCTTGGTGCCTTGCGTGGAGTTGGACTCAATAATTATGTGTTGATTTCCTGGAATCTGGCCACAGCAAGGAATAGATTAGTAAACGAGTCAAATCCCCTTGGTCTGGTGCTTTCATTTTAGTGAGCGAGATTGACAAACACACAAGCACCAAATGTAGAATGTGGCTGGAGGTCCTAAGCACTCCAGTAAAACATAAAACAAGGAAGGGGGTCTGGAGGCACAGTTTTAGATGAGATGTTCAGGGAAGGCTCTTCGAAGGGGTAAATGAGTGAATGAACGAATGAGTGACTATTAACCATCTGAGGGCAGGGACTTGGTCTTGTCTCTGCTGTGTCACTAAGCCTCTTGCACTGTGCCTGACAGTGGATGCTCAAAAGGTTTGTTCTATGGATGAGTGCAGATCTATTAGTATAAACTTTGACCAGGGCTGGGAATCTGTACAACCCTGCAGGTGGCCCTGGATCGTCTCCAGGCATGGGAATCCCATGATTTCTTTGACAGCTATCTCCCTTTTGAGAAAGCTTTCAAATGTTACATTGTATGCTACATGAACTTTCTCCTGCCATGATCCAGCCTGAGCCCTTGTCACCATCCCCAGATCCAATTTGGGTTTCTGCTTAAATACCCCCAGAGGTGGGAAGCCCGTGACCCTGAGGAATGTCCATGGTGACATTTGTCCCCTGCTGCTTCCATTCAGGGTGACCAGCTCTGCTGTGGACTGAAAGTTCATGTCACCACCACCCCCAAATTCACATGTTGAAACCTAATCCTCAAGGTGATGCTATGTGGAGGTGGGGCCTTTGGGAGGTGATTAGGTCATGGGATTATGAGAAAAGAGGAGCTAGAGAGGTGATCCCTGTCTGCCACGTGAGGACACAGCGAGAAGACAGATGCCTGCAGACCAGGAAGTGGGACTTTATCAGACACCGAATCTGCCAGCACCCTGATCTTGTACTTCCCAGCCTCCAGGACTATCAGGAATAAATGTGTGTGGTTTAAGCCCCCCATTCTGTGGTGTTTTTGTTGTAGCAGCCCTAACTGACTCAAACAATTTCCTCACCAATAAGTGTCGTGAGAAGGAAAGGTTGTGGGTCCTCCATGGTTGTGATTCCTCCTCCAATGTAAACAGCCCCAGTTCCGTATCTGGCCACCTTTGTTGGCCCTTCGTAACGCTACTCTCTTCAGTTGGCACCACGGTATTGGACACGCCCACCTGCGTGTCGTAGCTGGAGCGGAAGCCAGATGTCCATCCTGTCCAGCTGTATGAGTCTGTTCAGGCCGCCATGACACAGCGCCACAGGCTGGGCGGCTTCGGCCTCCAAAGTTTATTTTCTGACACTTCTGGAGTTTTGAAGTCCAAGATCAAGACGTTGACAGCGTTGTTTCCTTCTGAGGCTGCTCTCTTTGGCTCGTAGACGGTCATCTTCCCCTTCCTGTGTTTCCACGAGGTCTTCCCTGTGTGTGTCTGCGGCTTAATTTCCTCTTCTTGTAAAGACACCAGTCATATTGGGTTAGGGCCCACCCATTTGACCTCATTTTAATTTCCTCTGTGAAGACCTTATCTCCTAGTATGGTCACATTCTCAGGTACTGGGACTTGATACGAATTTGTGGGGCACACAGTTCAGCCCGTGACACCAGCCTCCATCTCCTTTCCCAGATGTGGAAACTGAGGCCGAAAGTAGGGAAGGGTCTTGACTAAGGTCCCAGCTCTGTGTTGGAATTTAGAAGGGACCCAGTTTTTTTGCCCCCAGCACACTCTTCTTCCCTCTCCATCCCATGTGACGATGTGACAGTGTTTTCTGAAACCCATCTGTTGCTCTTCCTCGGCCGGTTTCTCCTCTCTTAACAGGGTGAGTCCTCATCTTCCGCCATCCCATCCCTCCAGGGCCTCGGGAAGAGGCTGGAGAAAGCCAGCCTGTCCCTGTGTGGGTGTTGGTTCCACCCACTCTGAGCTCCTGCTGAGCTGTGGTGTGTGGCGATCCCAGAAACAATGGGATGGAGGCCAGGGAACACGCTGCCCTTATTTATTTTCTCCTTAAAAAAAAATTAACTAGGACATCACGATATCATTCTGGGTTTGTTCAGTCTGGGAAGGCTCTAACTTTGCTTCACAAATCAGTGAAATAACAGGGGAGCACAATCACAGGAAAGCTCAGGAAGGGGGTGTGTTGTGACGACAACAGCTGGAGAGCTGGGCCCCTCCTTCTGTGCCGTCACTCGCCAGCTGGGAAACTCTGGGAAGGTTGCCATCTAGCCTCAGTTTTCTCATTCTGTAAAAGGGGAGCTGATAACCCATCATCCTTCATGTAATTATTTAAGAAATATACATATAAAGAACTTGGCACAATATTTGGTACCTAGTAGATGCTCCAAAAAATGGTTCCTTAATAAAAAGGGAAATACTGTTTGGTAACTATCCTTAGTTCTCACCTTAAACTGTGTTCACTTGACTTTTCCTCAAGTGTGGTCCTTCCTTAGAGATACAGCAAACGGGGTAAGGAAAAGATGAGAGGGGAGTTTTCTTACGTGGGAAAGTGAGGGCCAAAGGCTGTCTGCACCCACCCATTCATCCAGTTAACAAATATCTACGGATTTTGAGATGTTGTGTCTAGAGATTAGGGACACAGAGGTAAATAAATAAGGTCCTGCTCTCAAAAATTGTATAGTTTTGCTGCGAAGAAAGAATGCAGTGAAAGACATTATCATGAGATAAAGGTATAAAAACTGAAGCATGTGCAAACTATAGAGATGTGTCTGGAGCTCAGCACAGCGATCAAGGCTAACAAGAGAGACTGGAAGTCATCAGTACATGGATTGCAGTTGACGATACAGGAGACGAAGAAGGTGGAGGTGACGGAGACTGAGAAGAGTATTCTGGGAAACCTGATGCTCACAGGGTGTTGAAAGTGAGACAGTCCTGGTCTTGAGGGTGTTGATGTCCAAGGAAGTCCATTCCGAGGGTGGGAGCTGCTGCAGAGTCCGGGTCGGGTGGTATGTACTAGACACCGTGGTTTCAGGAGGCCAGTTCCTCAAGTGCAGGACCCTCGTGGTGGTTGCACTCTGGAAGGATGCCCAGCAACGCGGGGCAGAGCCTGGTTCAAGCCAGCGTGCCAGGCTGGGGTCATAGCAGAGAGAGAGGTCGATGGTGAATAGAAGGCTGAGTCAATCCTTGAAGCAGTAGCCTCACCGTAGAGTCAGAAACTTCACAGCTAATGAGGCAACCCAAAGCTCATCTCAGAAACCAGGAAACAGACCAACATAAGTTACCCTAGACCCTTCTATCTGGTGGGCCCGGGGGCTCTGGGCTACTCAACGTCCTGGTTGGGAAGGGCTGAGCCTTCAGGGGGTACGAAGCACCGCTCCAGCTGAGTGGACCGAGCAAAGGCGGGATACACACACCTCACCTGGGCCTTGGCAGCACTGCTGCAAAGTGAGGGGTTGGCCTAGGATGATCTCAAAGGCCTCTTTTGGCTCCAACTTTTAATAGACTCTCGGTTCTCTTTTTTTCTAAGGAGGTTGTGATTGCCTTGAGGGCAGGGGCAGTCTTGGGCTTAAATCCTGACTTCAACTCTTAGCTGCATGACTTCGGGCAAGTTACTTCACTCCTACTCTCTTATGGGGACAGTAATGCTTACCATTGGTGGTGGTGGGGTTTAAATGAGAAGTACGGTGGCTGTAAGTATATCGGGATGGGTCCAGCTGACCAGAGGTTAGCAATCTCTTTCTATAAAGAGCTAGATAATAAGTAAATATTTTAGGCTTCAGGGACCACAAACAATCACTGTCGAGGCTACTCAGCCCTGCCGTGGTAGCATGAAAGTAGCCACAGATAATGCATAAATGAATGGACGTGGCTGTCTTCCAATACAACTTTATTTTAAAAAACGTGGCAGGCTGGATTTTCTGGGTTCGACCCATGGATTGTAGTTTGCTGATCTCTGATTTGGACCAATCAGCCTAATGCCTACCTTTTCCTAAGGCCACGGGATTTCTTCTCGGCCTTTCTTCCAGTTTTAAGTTTGGGTGGATTTGGTTTGGGAGGAAGAAGGCAGGTGTCTTTGTTATCAGGCGTGAGTGTGCCTCCGTATGGAGCATAGGGGCTGGTACAGATGGAAACTGCCTTCCTTGCTTCCTGGGGGCAGATGAAGCCTCACCAGCCTGTGATCGGTGGGGAAGGCACATACAAGAGAGAGACGCTGGGAGCTCGGCGCATCCTGCAAACATAATCACTGCTCTCTGAAACAAAGGGCCCGAGGTGCGCCGATCTAACAGCCTCCAAGTGGCCCCGTCTGTGCTTGTCCGTGGGCTGCACGGAGAAATGTAATTGTTTGGGGAAATGCCATTCCCTCAGATGGGTCATCACCAACTGTGGCCCAAAGCCCTCATAACACGCCTGTTTCTAATTGGTTACGTGGAGGTTTGGAAGCCTGCACAGTTCAGAGCGAGCATCTAGGGATGAAGACCACATTTTCTGCTCCAGGATTCCTACGCAAATGCATCGGAGCTGAGCAAGTGACTAGAGAGACACATTTGGTCTGCCTGTCCCAGTCTCCGCTGCCTGAAGGCCTGGGCTGTATGGCGGTCATGGTTTGACACGTCCTACAGGTATCTTATCTTTGAGATTTAAATAAAAGATAGGACCTACTTATCTTTATTCCACATATGATGGGAAACCCAGTGAGTTCTTTTTGTTCTTCCAATACCTCTGCCACTTGGTGGGGCAGCGGTGGGAACAGGCAAATGTGTCACCTGGCTCTGAGGTTCCTGCTCCGATGGGCTCTCCGTCGGAGTCCTGCCTTCCCTCTATGCCTGTTCATCTCTTTGCTTTGAGTCAACAGAGATGTCCCGCTAAGCCCCTTGCCTTGATTTCTTTCCACATCCCTTCCTTGGAGCATTGGCACGGAGAGCTGAATTTCTGGAGAATAAAGGATATTATCAGAGATGGGAGGGGCAAATCATGCACTAAACAGCAAACCATTAAAACTGGATATTAGGGCTTCCCTGGTGGCGCAGTGGTTGAGAGTCCGCCCGCCGCTGCAGGGGACACGGGTTCGCGCCCCGGTCCGGGAGGATCCCACATGCCGCGGAGCGGCTGGGCCCGCGAGCCATGGCCGCTGGGCCTGCGCGTCTGGAGCCTGTGCTCCGCAGCGGGACAAAAAAATAAAAATAAATAAAATTTAAAAAAAAACAAAAACTGGATATTAGACATCTGTGTTATTTGATGACTGCTCAACCCCAAGAACTGCTCATTGGCCAGATACCTTTGCGAGCCCCTCCCTCCCAAGGCCCATTTCTGTCCCTCTTTCTCCTCCTTCTGTCTTCCTCCCTCGCACAGAAACGAAGATCCAACACAGCCAAAAATAAATAAATAAATTAAAAACCTCCTACCCCCAACATCTTCTTTAAAAAAAAAAAAAAACCCGGCTTCCCTGGTGGCGCGGTGGTTGAGAGTCTGCCTGCCGATGCAGGGGACACGGGTTCGTGCCCCGGTCCGGGAGGATCCCACATGCCGCGGAGCGGCTGGGCCCGCGAGCCATGGCCGCTGGGCCTGCGCGTCTGGAGCCTGTGCTCCGCAGCGGGACAAAAAAATAAAAATAAATAAAATTTAAAAAAAAACAAAAACTGGATATTAGACATCTGTGTTATTTGATGACTGCTCAACCCCAAGAACTGCTCATTGGCCAGATACCTTTGCGAGCCCCTCCCTCCCAAGGCCCATTTCTGTCCCTCTTTCTCCTCCTTCTGTCTTCCTCCGCTCTCTGCTCTCTCACTGCTACCAAAGCATGCCCTGAGGCCACATCCAAGCCATTATCCAGAAAATGTGCTAGAAAAGCTCTTTTTGTGCCTATTTCTCCACCTGTAATGTGGACATAATAATAATAACACCTTTTCCATAGGGCTGTAGCAGGGATTTTAAACAGTAATGCTGGAGGGGACTTGGCCCAGAGCCTGGCTGGCCCAGAGTGGGGAGGCGGGTCCTGCTGGGGCCTGCCTGCCCAGGACACTTTTTGTGATGCTAGATTCTTTGTCCATATGTAATAGACCTTAAAGAGCAAGTAGGATTTCACCTGGTACACTGGTGTGCGGATGTTCCTGGCAAAAAGAACAGCCTGGACGAAAGCACAGAGGTATGGTGGTGAATGGTGTGTTCTAGATATGAATATAGGTGAATTTGGCTCAGGTGGAAATAATGTGGAGAAGCCACAAAAAAAATGTGATTAGAAAACCAGAGGAAATTGTGAAGGTCTTGCTGGGGTTGTGGGCATGCTGAGAAGTTTGCATTTTATCCTTTAGGTAATCAGAGTCCGGCCCAGAAGTGACATTCAATTGCCTGCTTAGACGCATCCTTCTGTTTCTGTGTGGAAGGACAGCAGATGGAAGCAGGGAGACCCCCAACAGCCCAGGAAAGGTGTGATGAGGGCCTCAAGGAGGCGGTAGCAGTGGGAGAAGATGGTATTCATGGTAGACCTAGAGCTCCTACAAGACGGTGATACCGTGGCCCAGTCTTAGCAGAGTGAGAGGGTGGTACCAGTGCTAGGTTTTAGCAGACAAGATGGCGGGTGGCCCACGGCCAGGGTTTTAGCAGGGCGAGATGGAGGGCTCTTCCAGGTTTTGGTCGGGCAATAAGAACCTGGCAGTATAGGGGCTTCCCTGGTGGCGCAGTGGTTGAGAGTCCGCCTGCCGATGCAGGGGACACGGGTTCGTGGCCCGGTCCGGGAAGATCCCACATGCCGCGGAGCGGCTGGGCCCGTGAGCCATGGCCGC